>NC_068447.1:39187908-39352908 GCF_023373465.1 Oncorhynchus keta
ACCAAACAATCAACCAGTCGACGAAATGGGGTCGAAGTGACTAGATCTAGCAGGTGCCCTCAGAATATAGAGTAACCGGAAGTAACAATTATCAGTTGGCAATGAGACACCACTAGCAGTCTAGTTAGTATTTTATTCTCCACCCTGACCCTCTCCATCACCCACCTGGCTGAGAAAAGGCTCTCCACCAACTTCTGTGATTGGTCTGAGGTCACAGACGGGCTCCTCTGGGGGGCTGAGAGAGACAGAGAGAGAAAGACAGTCAGTCAGGGCAAGTTAGTTTTCCATTTAGCTATCTCTCCTCTCTACCCTGAGCATCACGACTACACTTCACATGACACCACCACACAGTACACAGATAAGACACCCACAGAAGGTTGGAAGCCACAGCAGAGGACAAACACAATCTAGTGTGTGTGTGTGTGTGTGTGTGTGTGTGTGTGTGTGTGTGTGTGTGTGTGTGTGTGTGTGTGTGTGTGTGTGTGTGTGTGTGTGTGTGTGTGTGTGTGTGTGTGTGTGTGTGTGTGTGTGTGTGTGTGTGTGTGCGTGTGCGTGTGTTTAGATGCTATCAATGTAGACCATAAGAAAACAAATGGGCTTTTTAATGAAGTCATGAGTATTATTTGCGAGCCAGTGATTTTCCTTGAACGCAAAACAGGCCAGATAAAAACTCACCATTTGTAAAGCTGCTTCTTTCCCAGCCAGAGGATGAGGGGGTGCTGCACGGAGAGGCCCCATCTTCCACACCTAAAACCCAGCAAAACGATAGGTCAAAGTCATTTGAAAAGTTTCACTGTGGACAACATGAATAGTATACTACACAGGTGAAACACTCAAAGCATATTCATTCATTTGACTGTGATATGTGGTTGTCTCACCTAGCTATGTTAATATGAATGTACTAACTGTAAGTTGCTCTGGATAAGATCATCTGCTTAATTACTCAAATATAAAATGTAAATGTTTTACATACAGAGCTCACATTACTGTATTGATTCAAACTTTTAAAATATTGTTCCTAGATGTATTCTTTGTACAGTTTTTTAAATTGAATGTAGTTATTTGTTACATTTGACTGTTTAAAACCTAGCAGTACTACTTGTTTTTCTGAGAGTGAGGCGGATATATAGCGTTTTGCCTAAAAACATGATTATTTGTCCCTCTGAAATGAAACCATCAATTGATAGAGTTCGAACAAATACATGTCTGTCATTGCACAACCCCATGCCACGATTAGATAGTCAAAAAACACACAACCTATTTCATAACTTCTTTAAACAATAAAAGATCATTTCAACATTTCTGAAAATAGCGTTTTGGAATGAAGCTTTTCATATAGAAATGACTAAAAACCTGTCAGATCTGTCAGTTCAAACTCTTCAAACAATCACCTGTCACACATTTTCACACATTCTTCTACTATGTAGTACGGTAAAGGTCTTACTGGGGTGCAGATGCCCATCCTCAGCCTCCTCTGACATGCAGCCAGACTGGGAGCGGCCCAGTCCGATGGAGTAAACCTGGTTCTTCCTGCTCCCCGAGCGAGAGCCCCACTTCAGACCCTCACCTGAAACACCCAACAGAGACACAGTGTATTTCCTAACCTAAAGGATGACAGCAGTCTTAGAACTGTTCACATTTGTGGTATTAAAGGACAAAGTTACCTTGATTTTTAATAAAGGTCTGAAGAAGAGTCAATGGTTAAAATAAGCATTAAAAAAACTCCCATCCATTCAATGTGAACGTATGCATACCAAGAATTCCAAAAAGTTTTGGAGAATAACTTTCTCCATGGAGAATAAGAGCAACTCCTCCCAGCTGCCCACTGCACTGAGGCTAGGAAACACTGTCACCACCGATAAATCTACGATAATCGATCATTTCAATAAGCATCAATAACAGCTCTGAACCCCCCCCCCCCCAGCTGATGTTCCAAAAGAGCTGCAAATTCTGGATCCTACAAATCAGCTGGGCTAGACAATCTGGACCCTCTCTTTCTAAAATTATCAGCCGAAATTGTTGCAAACCCTATTACTAGCCTGTTCAACCTGTCTTTCGTATCGTCTGAGATCCCCAAAGATTGGAAAGCTGCCGCGGTCATCCCCCTCTTCAAAGGGGGAGACACTCTAGACCCAAACTGTTAGACCTATATCCATCCTGCTCTGCATTTCTAAAATCTTCAAAAGACAAGTTAACAAACAGATCACCGACCATTTTAAATCCCACCGTACCTTCTCCACTATGCAATCTGGTTTCTGAGCTGGTCATGGGTGCACCTCAACCATACTCAAGGTCCTAAATTATATCATAACCGCCATCGATAAAAGACAGTACTGTGCAGCCGTCTTCATCGACCTGGCCAAGGCTTTCAACTCTGTCAATCATCGCATTCTTATCGGCAGACTCAATAGCCTTGGTTTCTCAAATGATTGCCTTGCCTGTTTCACCAACTACTTCTCAGACAGAGTTCAGTGTGTCAAATCGGAGGGCCTATTGTCCGGACCTCTGGCAGTCTATATGGGGAGGCCAAAGGGTTCAATTCTCGGGCAGACTCTTTTCTCTGTAAATATCAATGATGTCGCTCTTGCTGCTGGTGATTCTCTGATCCACCTCTACGCAGACGACACCATTCTGTTTACATCTGGCCCTTCTTTGGACACTATGTTAACAAACCTCCAGACGAGCTTCAGCTTTAACTCTGTGTTGTTGTTTTTGTCGCACTGCTCTGCTTTATCTTGGCCAGGTCACAGTTGTAAATGAGAACTTGTTCTCAACTGGCCTACCTGGTTAAATAAAGGTGAAATAAAAATAAACAAATAAAAAAGAACAGGAGTGTCTCACCTGGGTTGATGTAGTCGATTAAGGTCTGTAGATATTCATTAGTGTCCAGATCAACAGGGACAAATGCAGTGTATTTACTGAGAATGTTACAGGCCTTGCTGGTGTGGATGGCATACAACTGGCATCTTCTACCAGAACCTGGAAAATAACATGTTGTCACCTTATCATCTTTGATTTACATAAATTCCATTATAATCCTGCCTATCTCCCTATATAGCTCAGTGCTTTCGACTGGGCTAAACTCATTTTTAGTTTTTTTTTCTTCATATTTACAGATCCCATACAAGTTTGTAATTAAGGCATATGAAAGTTAACATGTTCAAGAAGGCATTTCTGCAACAACAAAAAATATATTTTTTTTAACATTTAACACCCCTACTGTGATGTAGGCAATCACATCAAACACCCCGATCCTGAATCCGGTCACATTTGAGCAATGAGATATTACCCATGTCTTACGCACCATGCTCAATCTCACACTCCTTATCTGCCATGTTTTCAAAATCCTGAATAATGGAACGTCCAGCCAGATGATGGAACGTTTCGTTCCACAGTTCCTCGTGAACTTTCTCTTCCCGCTCTCTGCCCTTCAGGTAGGGGTTTATGTCAAAGGTCACCTCCCACTTGACTGGCTTCCCGCAGAGCAGGCCCGACACCACGGCCTTACAGTCCCCCTTCACCACCTCCTGACAGTCTGGGGTGGTGTTCAGGTCTGGCGTGGCTGGAGGCTCCTGGGGGGGTTCTATCTCACACAGCTGATTGGGGTAGCAGTCTGGTAACACAACAATGAGAAGTTAGACGTCTTGTCTGGGATATCAGTTATTTGATCGATTAGTGTGTCTACCATTGCTCAATGTTAGGGTGAGTGGGAGGGCTGTGGTTGTGGACGCACCTGCGTCTCCTAAGCTGCCGACAGAAGGGTCAGTGGAGGAGGAGCAGTCCTCCCAACCGGAGCTCTTGGTTCCTCCTGGAGCGTGCTCTGGGTCAGCCCTGCTCCTGGTGGCTTCGGCCTGCAGGTTGGAGCCAGGGGGCTGGGCCTGCTCGGGGTCCACCTCTTGGGGAGCCCACTCCAGATGGGGGGAGAGTGTGTGAGAAGCGCCGTTGGCAGGGCGCTCCCTGGAACCCGTGGCAGATGTGGCACACAGGTTTACTAGCTGTGGCTGTCAGGGGTTAAACATAAAGATACATGTTTAGCTAAATACTATGACCAAAGATGTTATTAAACTTTATTACAATGATAATTTAAGTTCAGAATAATTGCAATACATC
Source organism: Oncorhynchus keta (assembly GCF_023373465.1). Classification (NCBI taxonomy): domain Eukaryota; kingdom Metazoa; phylum Chordata; class Actinopteri; order Salmoniformes; family Salmonidae; genus Oncorhynchus; species Oncorhynchus keta. The sequence continues at coordinate 39,192,019 of NC_068447.1, forward strand.
CACTGACTTACTCCCCACGAATGTGAACCGACCATAGACTAATTGCGACCATGCCCATTCAGGCAAGAAACTCACTTAAGTATTAATAAGGACCATTACAGTGATGGCATTGTGCATGCAGTAATGATAGACTCAATCATCAGAGCAATGTGTTTTTGCCCAAACTTTTTATAGTCCCGTATCCCTTCAAACATTCAACCTCCAGCTGCGTACCCCCTCTACTAGCACCAAGGTCAGCGCACTCTCAAATGTAGTTTTCTTGCCATCATTGTACTCCTGCCACATACACACACTATACAATACATTTATTAAACATAAGAATGAGTGTGAGTTTTTGTCACAACCCAGCTCGTGGGAAGTGACAAAGAGCTGTGTGTTGTCCTTGTTAATGCAGACAGAAGAGCTCCAACTTCTTAATCATAGCCTCAATTTTGTCCCGCACATTGAATATAGTTGCGGAAAGTCCTTGTAATCCTAGATTCAGATCATTCAGGCTGTCACGACTTCCGCCGAAGTCGGTCCCTCTCCTTGTTCGAGCGGCGTTCGGCAGCCGTTCGGCTTTCTAGCCACTTTCATTTTCCATTTGTGTTTTTTGTTTTACACACCTGATTTCAATCCCACAATTACTGTTTCATTATTTAACCCTCTGTTCCCCCATGGGTTTTGTGAGTGATTGTTTATTGTATTTTCAGTCTGTCATGGTGTACGTGCATTTGTTACTTTGTATATTTTACATTTTGAGTAAAAGTATGTTGATTACTCATATCTGCTGTCCTGCGCTAGACTCTCTACACCAGCTACACATAGGACCCATTACAGAATCACTCACCCGAAGAATGGAGTCAGCAGGAGCAGACGCCCTCCCTGTTCCAGTGGAGGAGCGTGTTCAGCAGTACACGACCATGTTGCAACGTCTGGGCACTGCCAGGGATCGCGTGCTGCAGACTGTGGATCGTTTAGAGAGAGGAGGAGGTTTTTCAGCGCCTCCACCAGCCCCACTACAACAGGTGCCACTGTCCACCCCTCTTTCCCCTGGTCCCAGTGGGATTCGTCTCGCGCTCCCGAGGGAGTATGATGGGACGGCTGCCGGATGCCTGGCGACCATTACCTCACTGCTTTTGGTCACCTGAAGGCTCTGTTTACCTCTGCTCCCGTGCTGGCTTATCCGGATCCATCTTTGGCGTTCATAGTGAAGGTGGACACGTCCGAGGCTGGGATAGGAGCCGTGCTCTCTCAGCGCTCGGGCACGCCACCAAAGCTCCGCTCCTGTGCCTTCTTTTCAAAGAGGCTCAGCCCGGCGGAGCGAAACTATGACGTGGGTGACCGGGAGATGTTGGCTGTTGTCAAGGCTCTGAAGGCGTGGAGACATTGGCTTGAGGGTGCTAAACACCCTTTTCTCATCTGGACTGACCACCTCAATTTGGAGTACATCCGGGCGGCGAGGAGACTGAACCCTCGCCAGGCAAGGTGGGCTATGTTCTTTACCTGTTTTGTTTTCACCCTATCCTACAAACCAGGTTCCCAAAATGCTAAGGCAGGCACACTATCCCGGATGTATGACATAGAGGAGCGGTCTATGGATCACACTCCCATCCTTCCGGCCTCTTGCCTAGTGGCACCGGTGGTGTGGGAGCTGGACATGGACATCGATCGGGCGTTACGCACAGAGCCCACTCCCCCCCAGTGTCCAGCTGGGCGCCTGTACGTTCCGTCTGCTGTCCGCGACCGTTTGATCTATTGGGCCCATACGTCACCCTCCTCTGGTCATCCTGGCATCGGACGGACGGTGTGTTGCAACGGCCGTGTTCACACCTGTCGGTGGACTTCCTGACGGTTCTTCCTACCTCACAGGGCAACACCACGATCCTGGTCGTTGTGGATCGGTTTTCTAAGACATGCCGTCTCCTCCCTTTGCCCGGTCTCCCTACGGCCCTACAGACTGCAGAGGCCCTGTTCACTCATGCCTTCCGGCACAACGGGGTGCCTGAGGACATAGTCTCTGATCGAGGTCCCCAGTTCACGTCCAGGGTCTGGAGAGCGTTCATGGAACGTCTGGCGGTCTCAGTCAGCCTCACCTCAGGTTTTCACCCCGAGAGTAACAGGCAGGTGGAGAGAGTAAACCAGGATATGGCTAGGTTTCTACGGACATATTGCCAGGACCGGCCGGGGGAGTGGGCGGCATTCATCCCCTGGGCAGAGATGGCTCGAAACTCACTCCGCCACTCCTCCACTAACCTCTCTCTTTTCCAGTAAATACTGGGGTATCAGCCAGTTCTGGCACCGTGGCATCAGAGCCAGATCGAGGCTCCTGCGGTAGATGAATTGTTCAAGCACTCGGAGGAGACCTGGGACGCTGCCCATGGGCACCTACAACGGGCCGTTAGGTGGCAAAAAGAGGGCGCTGACCGCCACTGCAGCGAGGCCCCGGTGTTCACACTGGAGGACCGGGTCTGGCTCTCGACCTGAAACCTGCCCCTCCTCCTGCCCTGCCGGAAGCTGGGTCAGCGGTTTGTGGGGACATTTAAAGTCCTGATGAGACTGAACGAGGTATGCTACAGGTTACAGCTTCCCCCAGATTATTTTATTAATCCCTCGTTCCATGTGTCTCTCCTCAGGCCGGTGGTGGCTGGTCCAATCCAGGAAGCTAAGGTGTGGGAAGTTCCTCCGCCCCCTCTGGACATCGAGGGGCCCCGGCATATGCTGTTCGAGCTATCCTGGACTCAAGGTGTTGGGCGAGGGGCCTTCAGTACCTCGTAGAGTGGGAGGGGTATGGTCCGGAGGAAAGATGCTGGGTGCCGGTGGAGGACATCCTGGACCCTTCGTTGCTGCGGGATTTCCACCGTCTCCATCCGAATCGCCCTGCGCATCGTCCTCTGAGTCATCCCCGAAGTCGCTGTCACCTCTGCCACCTCTCCTTTTTCGGGCGGCATTCGGCGATCGACATCACCGGCTTTCTATCCACCGCCGATCCACTTTTCATTTGTTTTGTCTTTGTTTTACACACCTGATTCAATCCCACAATTACTGTTTCATTATTTAACCCTCTGTTCCCTTCCCATGGGTTTTTGTGAGTGATTGTTTATTGTATTTTCGGTCTGTCATGGTGTGTTACTTTGTATATTTTACATTTTGAGTAAAAGTAGGTTGATTACTAATATCTGCTGTCCTGCGCCATACTCTCTACACCAACTACACATAGGACCCATTACACAGGCGATAAAAAACATCACCCGGATACGTCATTGCGTATTGCAGAAAATACACAAGAGTTTAGGGGCCTTGCTTTAACAAAGTTAACCATTTTCACTGTAGTGTCCAAAATGTCTTTCAAGCTGTCAGGCATTCCCTTAGCAGCAAGAGCCTCTCGGTGGATGCTGCAGTGTACCCAAGGCGCTTCCCAGGAGCAACTACTTTTACCACTCTACTATGTCTCCCTGTCATGGCTTTTGCGCCATCAGTATTTTTACTCAAAATACCAACATGAGCAGCATCTACGTTTGGCTTCATTACGGACCGTTAGTGGAATTCCCGCGAGAGAGTAACGGTTAATGTGATTGGATGTTAATCATGTGACAAGGCTACCTGTATTTGACATTGTGTTGTTATTTTGCTGAACACTGAAGCTACTCAGGCGAGAAAATATGTCATCACATTTTTATTTGGCGTACCCCCAACGGCATTGCTTGGGAATACCTGCACTAAATCAAGGACAACGCCTTTTATGATATGGGTTATGCCACAATTTGAATTAGCTGATGTCAAATTGTATAAAACGTTTTCTTATATTTCTTTATACGCTTTCTGTTGATGACCATAAAACCTGTTTTGTCTTAATAAGCAGATGAATAATTTCAGCACTCAGAACCAAGTCTTGTGTGCACTAGTAACTATCACACTATGCAGATCAAAGTGAAATTCCAAGTATATCATTTGTACAAGGGCAGAAACCATGGAATGACAGGTGAGCCTTGCCTCATTATGCCAATGCACTCTGGGCAACTTTCAGACAGTCCATTATCATTCATGAAATGATGGTGGCCCTCATTAGTGATGAGAGAACATTCCTCTTTTGTATTGGTGATTACACTCCAACTGAGCCCAGGGTCAGATCACTTTCTCCCACGCCATTATTACTCATCCAACGTCACTGCAATTTCAACACTGACTTCCTGGCATATCTTTTCGAAAAGACAATATAATTGTCCGAAAGAGATTTGTGTACAAAATGCCATATGCTGCAAGATCAACCTGTAAAAAACTATATTTTCCAGAATAATGGTTTTTACTTTTACCATGAAAGCCTATTCATTTTGCACCAATGTCTTAGGTATTATGTGGTGTTTCTTAAATTGCTTTTGTGTGGTTATGAACAAAGAATAAATTGGATTGTCACTTAAATGATTCTATTTGAAGATTGAAATCAATGAACCATGTGTATCATATTAAGACATGTTTCTAATGATTTCTATACGTGTTTTTCTTTTTGAACAATTCCCCTCGTAGTCATTTTTCTTCAGGTTATAAGTAGAGTGTGAGATAGATGAGGACAGAGACATAGTAGAAAGAGGGGACATAGGAATCGAACTGCAGTCTCCAGGGTCGAGACCCAGATCTGTTGGCAGTGCCACAAGATCACAGACACTGCACTCACGTGGTATTCAGTCTTCCACTGTGCTCCATAGTCAGGGCTGGTCTGTCCATTCAGCTCCTGGACCTTAGCTCTCCTCAGTGGGTTCTTCCCCTCTACAGAGCTGGGGTCACTGGGAGTGCAGGTCTTCTTCATGTTTTGGTTGTATTCCACTATCTGGCTGGTGCTATACACACGTCTTCTAGGTGACGTTTTGTTCTCTATTCCTATGGGTTTGTGAAAAGATCACATTCATTTGTGTGCACAAATACACGGTTTCAAGTCTGAATGTGTGATCATGTCTGACCATGTGATCGTTACCGCATGAATTGGACCAACGAAACAAAAATGGCATTTGAACCAGTGGAAAGGAAGAGATGATCTCAGACCTCTAGATTCTTACCCATGGCTTTGTGTTCTGTGGGGCCAGAGCTGCTTTCTGACATGGAGTCCAGATAGGAGTCCAACGGCAGGCTGGAGTGTATGTCCCTGTGCATTCCTGGACCGTCAGAGAAGCCTGTAGTCATCTCTGGGTCCTCCTCTTGGGAGTGGTAAAACACTGAGCTAGCTGACACATTGGAATGCATCATACTGTATCGCCTCCTCTTATCCTGGCGGAAGAGTTGAAAGAGAAATGTCTGAGTGCTGCATCTCTACACCACTTGGGAGTTTAATTGATAGTTGCTGACCGAGACATTCATTTCAAGATATAGCTTTTCGACACCTTTCATCAGAGAGGATATTTTAGCCTTCAAAAAAGAATCCACATCCTTCACTTGAATCACTTAACATAGAGACGTTCTATTGAATTGAAATAGAGGGAAACAGATGATGTGCTTGATTCTCATTCAGGAGTGAGGAGACTATCTTAATCACACTAATAAATATGAATACATATTACATAGCCACTTTATGTCAAGGTGTAGGCCTACTTACAGATTTGGGATCGGGATGGTAGCGCGTGGTGTCGCACACCACGCTGTAGCCAATCAAACAGTCCCCAGGGAACAGGAATGTGGAGCCCACTGGGGAGAGCAACACCTCCTTGGTGTCGGGGAACAACCAGTCGATGGCTATGTCACTCAGCACTGGGGCCATGGTCTTCTTCAGTGACTTAATAATCTGGGAGAATATACAGATAGAGAGATGCAGTTGAAATAGAATAGAAACAGAGATCTATTGAAGTTATTCTTATGAGTTTCAGTGATCTGGGAGAGTACGGGCAGAGATCCAGAGGACATTGCCTTCCTTGAGTGCCAGCATTATAGAGGTGAAACGCAGATTCCTAGAATATCGCGTTGTCTACTGAAATTATGACATTCCCTCCGTCTGTGCAATGCACAGAGCCTGTAAGCCTGTGAGAATGGAATAATAAAGGACCCTTTTAAAACATAACGTATGCTGTGAATTAGACTGATTCTAATGGCCGTTTTATTCAACAAAATGAATTGTTAATTGCTAACAGTGGAGAGCACTCTGTCTGAACAATTTGCATCCACTGCATAATGGCCCTCCTCTATGACATTCAGAATAGCTGGTTGTCGCAAAGAGGAGGATAAACATGTCATTGGAAATGAGGACCTTGGGCTGCAGTCTCTCCCCTTCTGCCAAGAACTCTGCCGTTCCTCTGGAAACGGCTGCCAGTCCTGTCATCAGTCTCCTGCAAGCACTCTGACCGATGCCGAAGGTGTAGCACCTGCCAAAACAAGATTCACATCTCAGTGGCTTTAGTGGCCTGGAAAGACCAGTGGCCTGAAAATGTCTGTAGGTATCGGAGTCGCATAAGCGTCAGACACCCTATTTCTCATAGACATTTATTCCCTCACAGAGACCTCTTGAGATGGTCCAGTAGCTCAAAGTTGTGGTGATATATTACAACCCCCCACAAAGGTTTTGGTTTATAAGTCCATGTAATTTGCTGCACATAGCAGCAGAAAACTAGATGATGCAAAATGTAGTTACTTCTCTGCAATGAAAAAAGTATGTAGCAAATGACAGAGCAGTGGAAGAACTTAGTGTGTCGTCACGCACCCCCAAGGCAGTCAATGAATGTATTGCGCCAGGAGTAGTTCACAAACTAGACCTCGATTCAAATGTATCAAGAAATATGAATCTGTATGCCTAGCAATCAACAAATGTGCATCGTTTAAAGCACACGTTTACAAGTCTCAGTCACAAATGACAGCTCCAATAAACCCCCTATGGTGAACATCATTGGTGCTTTCAAGACAACGGGGAACTCTGAAAAAAAACGAGGACGAATCATGAAGTCAATGAAAGAGAGTTTTATGACCCTTCAAAACAAATTTCCCCAGTTGAAGCTTGTTTTCTTCTGAGTTCCCAGTTGTCTTGAACACCCTGAAGTCAGAAGTAGGAGATCTCCCAGATCTGAGTTCCCAGTTATTTTGTATGCGGTACATGTGAACAAGAGGCTCGCAGAATCATTCATGACTCTTTTCGAGTTTTCAGTTCATCGTTTGTCGGTAAATAAAAATGGATAGTGGGTCCTAGTGGCTCTGGCCATTATTGAGTCAAATGAATGAAATTAGTCTAAAGATTCACTCTTTTGACTAAATTAGTCGAAAAGATCAGAGTCAGTAAAAAGAGCAGAACTACCCATCACTAGCCTGATGAGGACCGAGAGTGAGACGGACTCTGTTGATGGTCAATTTGATGGTCAATTTTCATCATCATGCAGCCAAATGCCATGTCTCCTTATCATTTTTCCCCCATTAGGTTTGTCAATTTCACTTCACATGTCACACTGAGTACAAATCAGAGATGTCAATCTCCATCTCAGCATCAGCCGATGCACCAGTGATGGCCACTCTGCATAGTTGTTGAGGGCAAACAGCGGGGATTAAAAAGGAGGCGCAACCTTTAGCATAGCTACATGTCTGACGTGGTCTGTGTCCCAAATGGCACCCTATTCCCTATACAGTGCACTACTTTTGACCAGGGCCCATAGTGCACTACTTTTGACACTATGTAGGAAATAAGGTGCCATTTGTGATGCAAACCTGGTAGCAGAGGTTCATTAGTATTTTCGCTGTCCACTGACCGGGGATGTGCTGATTTGTGAGTGTGGAGCAATAATGATTCTGGACGCGCGGCCGGATTGACCAGACCACTGTGTATCTAATCCAATCATCTAGGGGTTATTCATCCTTTAAAAAGGGGAATATTTAAAGTTAATTACATCAGTTGTAGTTCAAGAAAGGATGACTGCAGACTGGGATTGGAGATGCAACAACCAAAGTGAAACAATAACCAATTCCCTGCAGACAGTATTGTGTTATTGGCGGTCTTGGTCTGTCAACAGCTGGTGTTTTGATTCTTCAGGGGCATGTTCAGAGCATCTCCCCATGTTCAGATGTTGCAGTGTTTGAAAATATTAGCATATTACCATATGACTTTGTTGACACTGTGATTTGCTTTGACTTTACCATACCCAATAATGTTGAGTGGGTTGATTCATAATCAGCAGCCCGCGCGGGGCAGGTTTAGGGCCATGAAATATTATGTGGATTAAGGGCGGGTGGTGGCGGGCGTGTTGAATAAAGAGAAAACAATACCTTAAATCCATAAATGTAGCCTATCATTCTTGTGCAATTTATATCTATAGGCTACATTGGCATTTTTATTTCATCATTTTATGCTCTGGCATTTGCGCATAAGCCTAAACTTTATAGGCCAAACTGTATGAATGCCAAACAGCCTACACGCTAATCGACAACTGCTTTTGGGATTGGTCAGTAAATGTTAATGTCTGTCCATGGAGGCGAAAAGGACAATGTAGGAAAGCTGCAATATATGTAACTTTTCGAGTGACCTTACCAAATTCACATAAACATTTGTGTTATAGATCGGTCATTCTAATTGAAAGCAAGTCGAAGAAGGAGTAGATCTGTTTTATGTGCACTATTTCTATGCTTCCCGTTCTTACGTTTCGTTTTTGCATCTATTATTTTCAGTTTTGTACACCAGCTTCAAACAGCTGAAAATACAATATTTTTCGTTATGTAAAATATATTTCACAATGGTTTAGATGGTGAAATTATTCTCTACCCTATACTTGCTTGTTTTGTCACGTAAACTGAAATTAGGGGACTATTAGAATTTTAGCAACCAGGAAACGGAGGAGTGATTTCCGCATAGCACATCCTTAATTCAATAAGCGAAAAGCTGCGAAATGCGGAGTTGAAAATAAAGAAAAGGGAGGGCCAGAAAAGTAATGTTTGGAAACTATGGATACTATACCAATTGGATAGTCGCATGGCACCTCAAGGAAACTGTAGCCTACTGTTTAGATGGCTTAATTGGAAACTGAACTCTGGACACTGCAGGTCTATAACATCTTACATGACCTTTATATTAACTCCTGCAGAATTAAGCATTTCTTGCAATAAAATGATACACCAAATGTAGGCAAAATGTTGACTCGGGAACAGGAGTGGAGAAATATGATTTATTCCTTTCAGCATCTTGAGAGAATGTGAATGCAGTTCCATCTGTAGTGTTGCTATCTTTAAAAGCTGATAGTAGCCTATTTCAACGACATAAAATATGGTCATTTTCATAGCTGTTTGGTCGTTTCCATAGCTTTCTATTTCTTACAACAGGTCAAACAGATGTGATTTGGAAATTTTGCACAGAAAATATTTCCCTTTTTTTTTCTCCCCGGTCTCTAAACTTCTTTGCTCAGAGAAAGAAGCAGAAATCACATGGAAAACTTTACCGAAGTCAACTAGATTGAATAATTAATTCTATAGATTTATGACATTCTGATAAGTAAGGGTTTATTCAGTCTTCTAGGGCAACATATAGGCCAACTGACAGAAAAGAAGCTGTATGTATATACTGTAATTATAGACAAGTTGACTAACAAACATCCTACCAAAATGTCGGAAATTATAAGCAGAAATAACTCAAATCAGGCAACAACAAAAAATAATCCTGCACCCCCTGTCAAATTATTCCATCATCTCTGACTAGCCTAGAATGCATTTTCTATATTATCAGGTTAGGGTTGGTTGTGGGCCTCAGATTTTCACTTTACCACATATAGTGCCTTCGGAAAGCTCTGGAGCAGGTTTTCATCAAGGATGTTTCTGCACTTTGCTCCGTTCATCTTTCCCTTGATCCTAACTAGTCTCCCAATCCCTGCCGCTGAAACACATCCCCATAGCATGATGCTGCCACCACCATGCTTTACCGGGGGGATAGTGCCAGGTCTCCTCCAGGTGTGACGCTTGGCATTCAGGCCAAAGAGTTCAATATTGGTTTCATCAGACCAGAGAATCTTGTTTCTCATGGTGCCTTTAGGTGCCTTTTGGCAAACACCAAGTGGGCTGTCATTTGGCTTTTACTGAGGAGTGGCTTCCGTCTGGCCACTCTACCATAAAGGCCTGATTAGTGGAGTGCTGCAGAGATGGTTGTCCTTCTGGAGGGTTCTCCCATCTCCACAGAGGAAGCTATGTCACACTGACCATTGGGTTCTTGGTCACCTCTCTGACCAAGGCCCTCCCCCCCCCGATTGCTCAGTTTGGCTGGGCAGACAGCTCCAGGAAGAGTCTTAGTGGTTCCAAACTTCTTCCATTTAAGATTGAAGGAAGCCACTGTGTTCTATGGGACCTTCAATGCTGCAGAAATGTTTTGGTACCCTTCCCCAGATCTGTGCCTCGACACAATCCTGTCTCTGAGCTCTACGGACAATTCCTTTGACCTAACGGTATGGTTTTTGCTTGGACATGCACTGTAAACTATGGGACATTATATAGACAGGTGTGTGCCTTCCCAAATAATGTACAATTAATTGAAATTATGTTCAAACAAGTTTTAGAAACATCTAAAGGATGATCAATGGAAACAGGATGCACCTGAGCTCAATTTGGAGTCTCATAGCAAAGTTTCTGAATATTTATGTAAATAAGGTATATATATATATATATATATATATATATTGTAATACAATCCCCCCAAAAAAATCTAAAAACCTGTTTTTGCTCTGTCATTATAGAGTGTTTTGTAGATTGCTGAGGATTTTTTATTTATTTTATATAATACATTTCAGAATAAGGCTGTAACAAAATGTGGAAAAAGTCAAGGGGTCTGAATACTTCCCAAAGGCACTGTATAGTCGGAAGGTTGCGTATGGGTTATTAGCAAATGCAGGTGCGGTTGAACAAACAGCTGACCCGCGCACCCCTAATCCAATCCTAATTGAGCTACAGGTTTTTGAAGTCACATCTATATCAAGTAATGTGCGAACATAAGGTACATATTTCCAAGCTTAATTTTAAAAGGATTACTGAGCAATAACAGCACAGCCACCACATAACGTTCTGAGAGCCATATGTTTCTTAGAGCTTAATGAGCGTGGTGGTGTCATATGGTTATTTTGCATACAACCATCACACAGCCTTCTGGGAATGGTGTAGGATAGTTGCTTGGCTTTGAAAATTCGCAACATATTTAAACATACATTTGTTGGTACTGTAGCCCAATGACCAAAAGTGCCCTCTTTGGCCTCATGGGTGGAATGTTATTCATATTTTTTTTAATGATTGAAAATCCGGTGTTTCTATATAAAACAATTGTTATATATTTCAGTCTTCTGTGTTGTATATAAAGTGTAATATTGGGATGCAAAATTGAATACATTTCAACTTCATATCTGACATGGCACTGGTGTCTTCTTTCTTTAAGCCCATAACCATGTGTGTGAGGTGTATACTTTAGTTTCAAAGTAGATTTGCTTAACACTACCAATAATCACTGTGGCCCTGATTTAGCCCACTGCAGTAAAAGGTTAACAGGTCGTTTCCTAAAAGTTGAAAAATGGGTACATTTAATTACATTTTTAATTTAAATGTTGGTAATGTTATATGAACGTTCTCCAACTGGTTTGACATTAGGAATGTTCTCAAATAGTTCAAAGAACTTTAAGAAACAACGTTCTTCTGTGGAAATCTCAGTACTTCAACATAACGTTTCCTACAGGTTTCCTCATGGTTCTATTTAAAGTAATGTTCTCATATTAACCCATCGCTAATCCCCACCTCCCTTGGTTACTGTTGCAACCTCGGACAACATTTTCCCCGGGAAGCCCATTTCCCCATACGAACCACTGGCGAAATCCCCTCACAATGATCTCAAACTGTGTTTTTAATACATAATGAAATGAAACACAGACTACCCCTTGCTAACCAGGAAACGCTCGGGTATGTTGTGGTGGACTGTCATTACAATTGCTTTACGAGAACCTGGTGAAATTTGTTTTGTGGTGTGGGTAGCCACTGAATGGCTCTGAATTCACTGTCAGCGTGCAGGAAATGCTACTAACCACTTTTGGAGCTAACTAGTTACTGCTTTCAAATCTTGATGTCAACAGCAGATGGCAGTTGTATTAATAACATGGCTAACTTAGCTAGCTAATATACATTTCAAAAAGCAAGTTATATTAAGTGGCTAGCTAGCTAGCTAGCATTAGCAACATTTGGTGGCCAATGAGACTGAGAGCTGGCTAACCAGATGAGCTAGCAAACAATGTAACAAAAGTATAATTTCGGATTCGAAAAATACTCCATCAGGCTCTGCATTTCAGGAATCAGTAGCAAGTACCCCTGGTGCACTGTTCAATTATTTTACCATTTAAACAATGTATTTTTTTTTTAAAGAAAACTCAATTTCATATGTTTTAAACTTGAGCTTGTCCGAGGTGTAGGGCTCGACAACAGTTTTTATCCATTGGAGCACTGGTTGCCACAAATTCTTGAGGGGGTTAGCGAAGGGTCAATTGTTCCGAGAATGTTAAGAAAACTTTGAGAGAACGTCTAAGAATGTTATTTAAAAACATACATTCCGTTGTCAGCATCAACAAAATTCTCTATCCTCTTCCTTGTTAAGTGTGTTCAGGTGTGTTGGCCACGCCCACTTATTGGCCACACCTGATCTTAATGAGTGCTTGAATCGTTTGAAATGAGGCCTGTTTGAATAGACGAAAATGAACAGTTTTGCATGTGTAAAAAAATAAATAAAGGCAGGGCATGCTAGCACCATCCTGGTGGCGCAGTGACATAGACTCGAATCTTACTGATGCCTTGTCACAATAAAACAATTATTGTGTTTGCATGATTACTGCCTAAGGAAATAAGTGTCCATGTGTCCTATCTGTGCTAAGCCAAAATAAGCTAGCTGTGTTATTAAAAGTCTTAATGAAATATTCAGTGGAAGTTATTTAAAAAAAAACTAAAAACCTATCATTTCTCATGAATAAAACCTCCCAGAACATTCTCAGAACCTCCCTGCAATCTAAAAGTTTAAATTCCCAGAAAAGGTGAAATTTTCACTTCTGTTCTCAGATCATTTAAAGAAAGATACCAGTCAGGAAACGGCTTCGTTCCCACAACCAATGTGAACTTCCAAGGAACCAAATGTGCTAGCTGGGAAGGTTTTGCAATAACGCCCCCTCCAATCCCCTAGACTTGATTACATGTCTGAATGGTATGTTGTTTATTTGCTTTGTGCATAATGCGTTAGCAAGCTCAATCAGATTTAATATGACTACTGTGCTAGTTAGTGTTGTGCTGCTATTGTTCTTGTGTCCAATTCCATTACAACTCTTAAAGTGGTGCCCGAGGCCGTCTGATTTGGGTTTAGATTAGAAGCCTCTAGCTAGGGCAAAACGAACAGCAATTTAACAATACCCATTAACCACTTTACACCATGCTGTAAAGTGGGTTTGCATACTGATTGATTCCCCCAGTGCCTGTAAGAAGAGGAAGTGAAGGACAGGTATATGTTGATTGTCTGTTTACCTGGTGTAGCGGGCATGGCTGCGGACCAGCTCGATGACCTTCCCTGTGTTGTTGACAGCCCCGTCCGTGAGCAGGAAGAGCATGCGAGGATGACCTGCGTGCATTGGTTGCCTCAGGATCCATTTGAGCGGTGCCAGGATGTTGGTGCCGCCCATGTCAGCTCGGATCTTCTTGATGTACTCACAAGCCATGGTTACTGTTTCCTGAAAATTTTAGAAAGCAAGAGAAAAAGCATAGTAGTATTTAATAGCCTAGCAGTTAGAAAGGCTAGCCTGCAACCAGAGGGTTGCCAGGTCAAATCCCAGGTCTGACTGGAAAAATCTGGTGGCAAGTGAGCTGGCAACCAGAGCGTTGGTTGTATCAAATTCTAGATGCTATTGCCTGCAGTTGTGCCCTTGGGCAAGACACTTAACACCCCAAAACAACAGCACTTCGGGCGCCCTCTCCTATGGGCTGGGTTAAAAGTGGAAGTCAAATTTCGGTTGGATATTGTGTGTAATTGACCAATAAAGTGATCTCTCAATAGACAAATGTGTCTCTGACTCACACTTTGATTACCTGTAGTTGTCAAATCTGGCCTGCGAGATTAAGTATTTACTAATAGATATTTTATCAATGACATGCAGTTAATTAATATTGACCTGAAAGCAGAAACATTACATGTCCTGCCAGCCTCATACCTCATCATAGCTCTGACTGGTAGTAAACAGTGTTTTGAATGTGGAGCCGAAGCCAATGATGTTGAAGAGGCTGGCAGGCACAAGGCTCTTCAGAATAACCACCATGGCATCCTGGAAACAGAACAGACATGATAGAAACACAAGGTCAAGAGGTAGAAGAGCAGAATGAGAAAAGTGAGGAAGAGAGCAAAAAGAAAAGAAACAAGACAGGCAGACCAGGCAGTCCATTTTTAAGTCATTGTCTAACAATCAACCTTGTTCACCTGCTGCAAGTGTTCTTTACCTATATGAGGAAAATTGTTAAAACATTTTTGGCTGCAGCAGTATGACCAGATTACAGCTCCTCTGACACGGTCTTCTCTGGCATCAGGCTAGTTATTACAAACGGTTTAAAGTTTAAAGTGTTATTAGTCTTATGTACAGGATACACGTGGTATACACTGTCCAACAAAATGCTTACTTACAGGTTCCTTCTTGATAATGAAACAACAATAAGAAATAAGAAAAGATAAGAATATGAACAGAAAGTAAATGGCTTAGTAGAATAGACATTTTAGCATATGTATAATACAGGAAGTTTGTATTAAATGAATTACATTTATGTATCAGGGAAGGGCGGATTTGGGTGCAAGTGTTTAAATTGTGCAGTATTAGTATTGTGCAGTAACCTCTGAGATCAACTTCGTTTTTACATTTAGCTCATTAATTAACTTCCCCAATTACTGCAGATAGAGCAACTTGCTGTGGATCGGGTAAGATAGTTGTTTACATGTTTGAATGGTGCAGGCACGAAATGAGACTGAAATTTCACGGGTGGGGAGAGAGCGAGAGAGAGGGGTAGACATGGAGGGGGCTTTGCTTGAAGAACTGAAATATCATGACATGATGTGAATTGGAATGTGTTTAGCCTATCACTAGCATTATAACTTCACCAAATTACATAATTATATACTAGACATGAGTAATATTTTTGGAGCTAAAAATAAAATGATTTACTGGTTCTCAAGATTTGACAATAACGGTTCTGTTCCGGAAAACTAGAGATCAACCACATAATCTCCTCCTCTTTTTCCCTCCTTATCTTATTTTAAGAGGTGGTATCAAACAGATGTTTAAATTTCTCCTGCTCTTTATATTCAGTCAAAGGTGGTATCAAATTGGGGCCTGGCATTTTAGGGGAGTTTCTGGCTGTTCAAAGAAACAGAGGAGGAATGGTTGCATCGATTTGACCAGCCTTTAAGCCAGACTTTGGGGTATCAGAGGGTGTCAAAGGAAGAGGAGGCCCATCCCTCCTGGCCCGAAGTGCATCACAGACTGAGAGAGGTTAGTCAAACATCACTCAGCCTGGCCCATTCAGGTAACGTTACGGTCAGATGCACTGGAAATGAAGTCTGAGCTGGGCTGAGTTTCCATTGACCATTCTATTTAAAGGTGTGGCAGCTTCACTCCATCTTTGTAAAGACTACTTTCTATGAGCAGTGAGTCATTGAGTCATTAATAGCACACCATTTGTGTATAACCACACTTAAGACACCTAATTAGTATACTACATCATTCCTTTCTCATTCATTTATTTTTCTTTACCCTGAATTAACAAGTTTAGAATGTAGTTAATTATGCTTACTATATGCATTTCCTATGAATGTGTTATGTATGGGTTATTATGAAGTCTCGTAAAGTACCTTGACACGGTTGATGTTGACCCCGCTCATGCTCCCACTGCGGTCAATGAGGAAGATGTACTCTCCATGCACCTTCCTCAGGTCAGAGGTCATGGACTTGAGGTCTGGGCAGAAGTTGAGCATGACCACAGGATTGTGAAGGATGTCCTTGTGGAGACGCTTACGAATGATATCCACCTACATATGGCCATATGACCAGAGGATAACATGGTGAGTGAAGTGCTTGAGATCTAGTCTACACATGGTCCAGAGGATAACATGGTGAGTGAAGTGCTTGATATCTAGTCTACACATGGTCAACAGGATACAGTAAAAGAAGGGTGAACGAAAGAAAATGAGATCAAAATTACATCATGCAAGGTTTGAATGAGAGCCATATCCACATATTGGAATAACTTTGTACATGCATTTGTTTTTAAATATAGTTATCTTACAAATCACATCTGATAAGATCAGCATTAAAAAGAGCGAGCTCTTAACAAAACAGTGTTCCCTTAAGCTAAACTACAACACAGCTGTTTCCTTAATGCAAAAAGGTGCATGAAATACATAGATCTAACAGTTAAATATTCTCCACGCGGAATGTTTTTGATAAACTGAATTACAGCTATGCTTCTTTAAATAAAAATATTTCATAATTCAAGGACTTTCTTTTCTTTAAGAGACACATTATTTGAGAAAGAAAGGGCACTCGATCAACTGGTGCATGTGTTCTTGCAGGTAGATCCAAGCAGAAGGCTGAGGACCTTTCATTGTTTCCATAGTAACGCCTTTTTAATCACACACACCATTTTAGGGCGTAAGTATTTTCTCTCTCCCTCCCGTTTAGGTCTACTGGTCACTGAGGATGTATGTGTGTCTATCACTGTTGTGCCATTTTGACATGTTGAGAATAAGGTACAATCTGTACTGACACATGATTTCACCTCAAGAAAAATTATAAACTCACCATTTAAATAACATACCGTAGCTCCAATGTGTGTCATATGTGGTTTAACAATAATTTCAGAGAGGTGGAAATAAATCAAACACTTTTATGTAATAATAATGGACACAGGAATGATGTAAAATACCTGAATCATGCAAAACTTGCAGAAGGTATGGGGGCAAAAACCCTGTGCTATTCTGGAGCATGAGTACAGGACATTACAGGGCTGCTTCCGACCGTTCTACGACAAATTCTGGGTCCTGACGCTGTCATAGTCCATGTGGGGTCAAACGACATTAGGAAGGCTAGCTTGGAACTTCTGAAAATGTATTTTTAAAGAACTGATTCTAGCACTGAAAGATTCCAAAAAGTGGCCAATTATTTCACGTCCGGTACCATCAATGGACTGCGGGTGTGAAAGATTCAGCAGGCTACTGGCATTACACAACTGGATAAAAGATTACTGTAGCTCTGTTGGAATCACTTTTATAGATAACTTTGGCACCTTCTGGAAACGTGTCCATACAAATCATCTTGGGTCCTGGACACTGTCCACACATTTCAAGGCTGCGTTGAGACAATGACTTATCAATGAGCCACGCCCAGCTCAGATAATCCCGATCACTGTCTTGCTGAGTTGTCGTGGTGCTGCTGCAAATGTACATTGTCCCAGGGGTGTTGGCAGACACAATGTAAGTAACTTAATTTATGTCCGTCTAACTCCCCTGAATGTCTCTGTTGATCCTACAGCTATTGTATGCAATAATCATCTGCCTATGAACCAGTTATACTGTTAGCATGAGGCAGTGTGCCCTAGTAGGAAGTCCACCGTGTGCAGCTCACCCTGCACAGCTCAAACATAAATACTATTGTCATGTCTACTTCTGATAAGCTTCCCAATAAAGCAATAAAAACAATCAAGCATCCCAGAAAAGTGCTAAAAATAGCCCACAATAACATTAGTAGAGAAAGAAACAAGGTTCATGAAATCAATAACATGCTAGTAACAGATGACATTCATATTCTAGCTCTGAAACTCACTTGAATAATACCTTTGATGAAACAGTGATAGCAATATATGGCCATAACATGTACAGAAAAGACAGAAATGTCAATGGGGGTGGAGTTGCAGTCTATATTCAGAACCACATTCCTGTAAAGATTAGAGAGGATCTCACGTTAAATACTTTTGAAGTAATATGGCTACTGGTTCATCTGCCTCACCTAAAGCCCTTTCTTGTGGGAAGCTGCTATAGACCACTAAGTGCTAACAGTCAGTATCTGGATAATATGTGTGAAATGCATGATAATTTACAGTGGGGAGAACAAGTATTTGATACACTGCCGCTTTTGCAGGTTTTCCTACTTTCATAGCATGTAGAGGTCTGTAATTTTTATCATAAGTACACTTCAACTGTGAGAGACGGAATCTAAAACAAAAATCCAGAAAATCACATTGTATGATTTTTAAGTAATTCATTTGCATTTTATTGCATGACATAAGTATTTGATCACCTACCAACCAGGAATAATTCCGGCTCTCACAGACCTGTTAGTTTTTCTTTAAGAATCCCTCCTGTTCTCCACTCATTACCTGTATTAACTGCACCTGTTTGAACTCGTTATCTGTCCACACACTCAATCAAACATACTCCAACCTCTCCACAATTGCCAAGACCAGAGAGCTGTGTAAGGACATCAGGGATAAAATTGTAGACCTGCACAAGGCTGGGATGGGCTACAGGACAATAGGCAAGCAGCTTGGTGAGAAGGCAACAACTGTTGGCGCAATTATTAGAAAATGGAAGAAGTTCAAGATGATGGTCAATCACCCTCGGTCTGGGGCTCCATGCAAGATCTCACCTCGTGGGGCATCAATGATCATGAGGAAGGTGAGGAATCAGCCTAGAACTACACGGCAGGACCTGGTCAATTACCTGAAGAGACCTGGGACCACAGTCTCAAAGAAAACCATTAGTAACACACTACGCCGTCATGGATTAAAATCCTGCATCGCACGCAAGGTCCCCCTGCTCAAACCAGCGCATGTCCAGGCCCGTCTGAATGACCATCTGGATGATCCAGAGGAGAATGTGGTCATGTGGTCTGATGAGACAAAAATAGAGCTTTTTGGTCTAAACTCCACTCGCCGTGTTTGAAGGAAGAAGAAGGATGAGTACAACCCCAAGAACACCATCCCAACCGTGAAGCATGGAGGTGGAAACATCATTCTTTGGGGATGCTTTTCTGCAAAGGGGACAGGACGACTGCACCGTATTGAGGGGAGGATGGATGGGGCCATGTATCGCGAGAACTTGGCCAACAACCTCCTTCCCTCAGTAAGAGCATTGAAGATGGGTCGTGACTGGGTCTTTCAGCATGACAATGACCCGAAACACACAGCCAGGGCAACTAAGGAGTGGCTTCGAAAAGGTCCTGGAGTGGCCGAGCCAGTCTCCAGACCTGAACCCAATAGAAAATCTTTGGAGGGAGCTGAAAGTCCGTATTGCCCAGCGACAGCCCCGAAACCTGAAGGATCTGGAGAAGGTCTGTATGGAGGAGTGGGACAAAATCCCTGCTGCAGTGTGTGCAAACCTGGTCAAGAACTACAGGAAACCTTTAATCTCTGTAATTGCAAACAAAGGTTTCTGTACCAAATATTAAGTTCTGCTTTTCTTATGTATCGAATACTTATGTAATGCAATAAAATGCAAATTAATTACTTAAAAATCATGCAATGTGATTTTCTGGATTTTTGTTTTAGATTCCATCTCTCACAGTTGAAGTATACCTATGATAAAAATGACAGACCTCTACATGCTTTGTAAGTAGGAAAACCGGCTAAATCTGCAGTGTATCAAATACTTGTTCTCCCCACTGTATGTGATATCAACAGAGAGGAATATTTTCTAGGTGATTTCAATATTGACTGGCTATCATCAAGCTGCCCACTCAAGAAAAAGCTACAAACTGTAACCAGTGCCTGCAACCTGGTTCAGGTTATGAGTCAACCTACCAGGGTAGTTACAAACAGCACAGGAATGAAATCGTCCACATATATTGATCACATCTTTACTAATGCTGCAGAAATGTGCTTGAAATCCGTATCCAGATCCGTCGGATGTAGTGATCACAATATAGTAGCCATATCTAGGAAAACCAAAGTTCCAAAGGCTGGGCCTAGTAGAGTGTATAAGAGGTCATACAATAAGTTGTGTAGTGATTCCTATGTTGATGATGTAAATCATATTTGCTGGTCTGTGGTGTGTAATGAGGAGCAACCAGATGCTGCACTTGACACATTTATGAAATTACTTATTCCATTTACTAATAAGCATGCACCCATTAAGAAAATGACTGTAAAACTGTTAAATCCCCTTGGATTGATGAGGATTTTAAAAATTATATGGTTGAGAGGGATGAGGCAAAAGGAATGGCAAATAAGTTTGGCTGCACAACCGATTGGCAAACGTACTGAAATTGAGAAATCATGTGACCAAACAGAATAAAAAGAAGTAGAAGCTATACTATAGGAAACAAAGATAAATTACATAAAGATTGATAGTAAAAAGCTTTGGAGCACCTTAAATGAAATGTTGGGCAAGAAGGCAAACTCAGCTCCATAATTAATTGAATCAGATGGCTCGTTCATCAAAAACCACTGATACTGCCTCCTACTTTAATGATTTTTTTATTGGCAAGATTAGCACATTTAAGCATGACATGCCAGCAACAAATGCCGACACTACACATCCAAGTATATCTGACCAAATTATAAAAGACAAGCATTGGAATTTTGAATTCCGTAAAGTAAGTGTGGATGAGGTGAAAAGATTATTGTTGTCTATCAACAATGACAAGCCACCGAGGTCTGACAACTTGGACTGAAAATTACTGAGGATAATAGCGTACGATATTGCCCCTCCTATTTGCGATATCTTCAATCTAAGCCTATTAGAAAGTGTGTACCCTCAGGCTTGGAGGGAAGCAAAAGCAATTCCGATCAGCCCTTAGAAAACTTTTGGCAAAAATGGTGTTTGACCAGATACAATGTTATTTTACAGTCAGCCCGATTATGCGTGTGCCAAGCCTTTCACCAAATGAAATTCTTGAGGTGGAGGAGGACCTGTGCAAGATCACGGTCGATCCAGGGGCTGAACCTGTTTTTAATAACACATTTTCTTTATGGGGGCGTGTTTGTTAACAGTACCACAGGAGAAAAAAAATAAGTTCCAAGTGTCTTCGACAGAAGGGATAAAGCTGATTCTATAGAAATGTACAGAGGCCAGGTCATGAAGGAAGGCTTGCTCATTAAAGGTTTTTAGCAGGCGTCTATGACAAATAAGGACAGGTCGTTTTGCTGAGCAACCATTACGAACACAGGCCGTAAAACAGTGATCACTTAGGTCATGACAAAAAACACACGACTGATACCTATCAGGATTATTTGTGAGGATAACATCAAGGAGAGTAGCCTTTTCTGGGTGTTTGGAGTCATACCTTGTAGGATTGGTAATAATCTGAGAAAGATTTAGGGAGTCCCATTGCTTTAGGACCTGGTCAGGTGGTTTATGCATGTCCCAGTTTAGGTCACCTAGCAGGACAAATTCAGACTTAGTGTAAGGGGCCAAGAAAGAGCTTAGGGCAGCTAGGGTACAGGCCGGTGCTGATGGTGGATGATAACACCCAGCAACAGTCAACAAAGATATATATTTTTTAAATTGAATGCTTAAAATCAGAAAATGTAATTATTTGGGGACAGAATTGGTGGAGACAATCAAGCACTGAAGGTTTTGGAAAAACATATGTGTTACACCATGCTATATTGTGGATAAAGAGTTACCTGTCTAACAGAACACAGAGGGTGTTCTTTAATGGAAGCCAATCCAACATAATCCAGGTTGAATCAGGAATTCCCCAGGGCAGCTGTCTAGGCCCCATCTTCTTTCAATCTTTACTAATGACATGCCACTAGCTTTGAGTAAAGTCAGTGTGTCTATGTATCCAGATGACTCAACACTATACACTTCAGCTACTACAGCAACTGAAATGACTGCAGCAATGAGCTGCAGTTAGTTTCAGAACTGGTGGCAAGGAATACATTAGTCCTAAATATTTCACAAACAAAAAGCATTGTATTTGGGACAAATCATTCACTAAACCTTAAACCTCAACTAAATCTTGTAATAAATAATGTGGAAATTAACAAGTTGAGGTGACTAAACTGCTTGGAATAACCCTGGATGTTGATACAACAGTAGCTAATATGGTGAGAAGTCTGTCCATAATAAAGCGCTGCTCTCTCTTCTTAACAACACTATCAACAAGGCAGGCCTACAGGCCCTAGTTTTATCGCACTTGGACTACTGTTCAGTCATGTGGTCAGGTGCCACAAAGAGGGACATAAGAAAATTACAATTGGCTCAGAACAGGGCAGCACTTAAATATACAAGGAGAGCTAACATTAACAATAATTATGTATGTCAATGTCTCATGGCTTAAAGAGGGATTGACTTCATCTCTACTTGTTTTTGTAAGAAGTGTTGACAACTGAATGCACTGGGCTGTCTGTTTAAACTACTAGCACTGCTGAACACCCATGCACACCCCACAAGACATGACACCAGAGGTCTCTTCACAATCCCCAAGTCCAGAACAGACTATGGGAGGTGCATAGTACTACATAAAGCCTCGACTACAAGGAACTCTATTCCACATCAGGTAACTGTTGCAAGCAGTAGAATCAGATTTTTTTTAAATGATAAAAATACACCTTATGGAACAGCGGGGACATTTTGTATTGTAGATATGTAGTGGTGTAATAATCTTATATGATGTACTGTTTTATTATTTGTTTTATGTGTAATGAAAGTGCCTTAATGTGTTTGGACCCCAGGAAGAGTAGCTGCTGGGGTCCAAATAAATACAAATATTTGCAGAAGGTCTTATTGTCTGATTAATATATTTGAATATGTATTATGCTACACACTTTTTTATTCTTGAATTATAAGCAGCATCTTGCCATTTTACAAAGCCTGTTTAATCTAAAAGTCATTTTCTGACAGCTGTTTCTGTCTCTCATTAAGGCTGCTGTGTAAGATGCATATCAGATCTGATGCAGCACTCACTTTCTTTTCATTGCTGGAGTCCTTCTTGGTGGCCTTGATGAAGTCACTCTTCCCCGCGAGGTGATCATCGTACTCCTCCAGTGTCATGTCTCCATCCTCAATCAGCACATGTGGCAGATGAGGATCTAGACAAAAGAGGAGATTGTGGTCATTAGACTAATGTGATACGGTATCACCTAGACAACAAGCATGTTTCAGTATGAGCTAGATAGTGGCTAGATATAGTACGTATTTTTTCTGTCACAGCAGTCCGTCTTGGATTTAGATTTCCAATAGTAATGATGTCGGAGTCAAAATGATAGTCCCATTACTGTTATTTCCTGCTCAAATTCTGCTCTCCACAGGCATCTCTCAAAACATCTCTCTGCAGTGAACTTTACGGCGAGCTGTTTTTATTGACCGTTTACCAAATCAATGGCGTTTTCTTTGAAAACCGACAATCATTTTTCATAATCATTCAAGTTAATTTAGCTATACCAATACTGACGAAAAACCGGCAAGCACTCCATTCATCGCTCTATTTTTGTTTCACCTTTATTTAACTAGGCAAGTCAGTTAGACCGCTGCGCCATCCATTTGGTTGAGCTCAGCAATTTCCTTGATGAGATTGAAACCCCAGCACCACATCGGGCTGAATTGAATTGCACAGCGAGCAACTGGCCCCAGGTCTGTTTGTAGACAAAGCCATCTCTTAGCGCCTGTTGAATAAGAAATCTGGGGATTTATTATTGCCTCTGGGAGACAACTGGTCCATGCAGAGGTCAAGACAACCAGAAGAGGATAGATAGACAGGGAAAGAGAGCAAGAGGGGGGAGAGATAGAGAGAGCAAGAGAGGGAGACAGAGAGTGAGAGTGAGCGAGAGAGAGAGTGGGTGGCTGGGTAAGCCCGAGGACAGCTCATACATTTGCACAAGGTGGAGGGTGGATGGAGTGGAGGGGCTGAGGGTGAACAGATATGCAGAGAGAGAGAGAGTGGGTGGCTGGGTAAGCCAAAGGATAGCTCATACATTTGCACAAGGTGGAGGGTCGATGGAGGGGAGGGGCTGAGGGTGAACAGATATGCAGAGAGAGAGAGAGGCTGATGATTCCCCCCATGTGATCTGATTAACTGTCCTCATATAAATAACAGGGCATTATCTAAATGAATGGTTTGCTGCAGATAGTCAATGATTTAACACTGAGGATAGGTAAACACTGGTCTATTCTGGGTATGTGATACTGTATTTTGAAGAGGAGTGAGAAATTGTTGTGTCTGCCAGGCTGAGTGGTGGGTGGTGGATGGTGTGTCTCCTAAAGTGCAGTACCCACCGCTGGGGTAGATGAGGATCTCCACAGGGCAGTCGTAGGTGTATTTGTCAGCCAGGGTGATGACAACGCTGGTGGCTGAGCGGGCCTGGGGGTCTGCGTCGGCCCGGATCGCATGAGAGGGGCTCTCCACACCTGCACAAAAACACCTCTAAAGCATCTACAGTGTAGAATATACAGTGTAGTATAAACAGTGGCATCCACTGTGATTTCACTTGACAAAGACATACGCTATATACAAAAGTATGTGGACACTCTTCAAACTAGTGGATTTGGCTATTTCAGCCACACCCGTTGTGGACAGGTGCATAAAATCGAGCACACAGCCATGCAATCTCCATAAACAAACATTGGCAATAGAATGGCCTTACTGAAGAGCTCCGTTACTTTCAACGTGGCACCGTCATAGGATGCCACATTTCCAACAAGTCAGTTCATCATATTTCTGCCCTGCTAGAGCTGCCCCAGTCAACTGTAAGTGCTGTTATTGTGAAGTGGAAACCTCTAGGAGCAACAACGGCTCAGCCACAAAGTGATAGGCCAAACAAGCTCACATAACGGGACTGCTGGGTGCTGAAGCGTCTAGAAATCGTCTGACCTTGTTTGCAACACTCACTACCGAGTTCCAAACTGCCTCTGGAAGCAACGTCAGCACAAGAACTGTTCATCGGGAGCTTCTTGAAATGGGTTTCCATGGCCAAGCAGCCGCACATAAGCCTAAGATCAATATGCGCAATGCCAAGCATCAGCTGGAGTGGTGTAAAGCTGCCACCATTGGACTCTGGCGCTGTGGAAACACATTCTCTGTAGTGGTGAATCACACTTCCCCATCTGGTTGTCCGACAGACGAATCTGGGATTGGCGGATGTCAGGAGAACGCTACCTGCCAGAATGCATAGTGCCAACTGTAAAGTTTGGTGGAGGAGGAATAATGCTCTGGGGCTATTTTTCATAGTTCGGGCTAGGCCCCTTAGTTTCAGTGAAGGGAAACCTTAATGATACAGCATACAATGACATTCTAGATGATTCTGTGCTTCCAATTTTGTGGCAACGGTTTGGGGAAGGCTCTTTCCTGTTTCAGCATGACAATGGCCCCGTGCACAAAGCGAGGTCCATACAGAAATGGTTTGTCAAGATCGGTGTGGAAGAGAGCCCTGACCGAAACCCCATCAAACCCCTTTGGGATGAATTGGAATGCCGACTGCAAGCCAGGTCTAATCGCCCAACATCAGTGCCTGACCACACTAATGCTCTTATGGCTGAATGGAAGTCCCCGCAGCAATGTTCCAACATCAAGTGGAATGCTTTCCAAGAAGAGTGGAGGCTGTTATAGCAGCAATGGGGGGACCAACTCCATATTAATGCCCGTGATTTGGGAATGAGATGTTCGACAAGCAGGTGTCCACATACTTTTGGTCATGTAGTGTATCACAAAAATACTCAAATAAATCCTGTTTGTGTGTGGAGGTAGCTTTTTACTCATAGTGGAAGGATGTCTATATCGGTATGCAAGTCACTGTTGGTCAGGAACATAAATTGCATTTATTATTATGCAAATGAACTGCAATGTGTAGATGGTTGTGTGTTGTGTCTCTGACCTGCAAGGAGATAGGGGGCTCTGATCTCCAGCTGGAAGCTAAACTCATAGTCGATGGAGTTGATGGCCTCTTCCTCCAGTAGCAGGGCCATGCACAGCTGGGGATTTATGGGTGTCTGTTCATGTGGACCCAGGGCACAATTATGCCTGTCCCTCCTGTGCAAAAATACCACAATACAAAATCATATCATGTCTTGTCCACGAGTCAGCTCTTTCTATGTCTAGAACATTTAAAATAATTTATGTCTAATACCGGAAGGTTGTGAATAACTTAACTTCTAAATTTACAGTCAAAGGGATACTTCAAAAGTTACAAGACTGTAACTACCAATTGGATACCACAAAATTGGGCAGAAAAAGGGGTGGAAAAAAATTAATAAAGATCAAGTTTTCTTTAAAGATCAAAATGGCACTACACATTTTTTATTTGGACAAGACAGCATTGACATTCAGTTGTGGTTATGATGATGACATTGTCACAGCATTCTTACGTTCTGTTCTGGAAGTTAGGGGAGAGTCCCTGCTCCTCGTTGATGGTCCTCTGGACCCTCGGGGTGCACACGGAGGGTGACGTGACACGAATTCCCCCGTCCGGCAAGGTGGGCAGCTCAGAGGAGGTGCTGACCAGCACGTTGACCGTCTCCAGAGGTGGGATGACCCCCAGATTCACCACCAACACCGTCCTCTCCAAGTCCTCGTCCAGCACTATCTGTCCTGGAATACCATAGCAGAACAACTCACATAAATGGTAATGTTTTGTATTTTTCTGAGCAACATTATCATTATTCACTGGATTATATTCTAGATACGTAGTTGGAACCAAAACCTCTAGACTGGTCCCTGTTTGGACTGTCTTGCCATCTCCAATTGTCATTGTCACACAAATGACCATAGGAGTTGGCAAGATGGCACAAATAGATCTGTGGCTAGGCTACAGAACCACTGACCACTTCATGACAGTGTGTGACGATTCCTCTAACCTTTCGAGGTGACATGGCGTGAGACACATTCTTACCACTGCCACTCTGAAGGGCTCCATTAGCTGTAGTGCAGCTATCAAAGTAACAGTCATCCATCTTGGACTTGTCTTTGATTTGCACTGTTATTATTTGGCTGGAGATCATAGCCTCGAATCCCACAACGGTAGAGCATTCTTCCAGTGGGTAAATGAAGATACCTGCATCAAATGAAGACAGGTAATTAAGTCAAACTAACGCAATTATGTCAATACAGCCCCTATGTAAATGTTTACATTGAGAAACATTGTGGAAGCTCTAGAGGCTACCTAGGAGACAAGGGAAGTAAATTCAGAATAATAATTTTAAGCACACTTGTATAAGGCCCCCAGGGAGTGTTCATGGTCACTTGTAGTAATGATCTTACTTTGTTGTATAATGTACAAACGAGGTCCTTACCTTCAATAGGATGGTCCTCGAAGTTGTTGTAGGTCATGGATGCTGTCAGGGCTAGAGTGTAACCTCTGACACAGGAAGTGATCTCGGAGACACTGAGAGGCAGAGCATTCTGTCTCTCCTTGTTGATCAGGCCTGGCATGGTGATGCTTCTTTTATGTTTGAGTTTCTTTTCATTACCAATCATAGACTGGGGGTAAATAACACATTTTTCAGACACATTTTTAATAACTCAGAAAAAAAAGAAAAAAACTATACAAACAAACAGTTTTCGTTATAAATTCTGATATCCTCTCCCTTGTATTGTTATCCAGCAATAACATCAAAGAAAACAGAGCGGGCCTTTTTAATGCCTTTGACATAAATCAAAACTTTCTTTAACTAGGCAAGTCAGTTAAGAACTAATTCTTATTTACAATGACGGCGTACACCGTCCAAACCCGGACGACGCTGGGCCAATTGTGCGCCGCCCTATGGGACTTCCAATCACAGCAGGGTGTAATACAGCCTGGATTCGAACCAGGGTGTCTGTAGTGATGCCTCTAGCACTGAGATGCAGTGCCTTAGACCGCTGCACCACTCAGGAGCCCAAAACGTTACATCCCTGCAGGCAGGCCCAGACAGTAAAACCACAGGGAAATTAAAACGATCAGTTCAGTACATGCATGCTTAGACTACAAAAGTGATTGAAAATGAAAACAAAAACATTAGAGATAGAGAGATCATGTTTTTTACTGTAGTATGACATGAGTGGTGGTCTCTGATCTACATGTAAAGCAAAGGCAGCAAAAAACAATACAACACATTTGTCCAAGGTTATATTCAGGACACATTTGAAGTTCCCACTATAGAAAAAGCATGAGTCATCCAACAAACAGAGGATCAACATCAAAGTTGCACTGGTCTGGTAGAATATTGCATGAATGAGTGTGTGAGATGCGACGTGGCTATGAGAAGGGGACAATGCTTATGGCCAATATTTTCATGCAAATGTCATGTGACATGGCAGCTCAAACTTTATCACCAGTCAAAAATTTGGACACACCTACTCATTCAAGGGATTTTCTTTGTTTTTATTTTAATTTGATTTGTTTTCTACATTGTAGAATAATAGTGAAGACATAAACTAGGAAATAATGAATATGGAATCATGTAGTAACCAAAAAAGTGTTATATAAATATATATTTGATATATGGTCCTTGATATATGGTCCTACTATGGTCCTTCTGTAGCTCAGTTGGTAGAGCATGGCGCTTGTAACGCCAGGGTAGTGGGTTCGATCCCCGGGACCACCCATACGTAGAATGTATGCACACATGACTGTAAGTCGCTTTGGATAAAAGCGTCTGCTAAATGGCATATATTATTATTATATTATTATTATTATATTATATATTTGAGATTTTTCAAAGTAGCCACACTTTGCCTTGATGACAGCTTTGTACACTCTTGGCATTCTCTCAACCAGCTTCATGAGGTAGTAACCAGAAATTACATTTCAATTAAAAGTTCATTTGTGGAATTTCTTTCCTTCTTAATGCATTTTAGCCAATCAGTTGTGATGTGACAAGGTAGAGGTGGAATACAGAAGATATTTGGTAAAAGACCAAGTCTATATTATGGCAAGAACAGCTCAAATAAGCTAAGAGAAACAACAGAGCATCATTACTTTAAGACATGAAGGTCAGTCAATCCGCAACATTTCAAGAACTTTGAAAGTTTCTTCAAGTGCATTCACAAAAACTATCAAGCGCTATGATGAAACTGGCTCTCATGAGGACCGCCACAGGAAAGGAAGATCCAGAGTTACCTCTGCTGCAGAGGATAAGTTCATTAGAGTTACCAGCCTCAGAAACTGCAGCCCAAATAAATGCTTCACAGAGACACATCTCAACATCAACTGTTCAGAGGAGACTGTGTGAAGCAGGCCTTCATGGTCGAATTGCTGCAAAGAATCCACTACTAAAGGACAACAATAAGAAGAAGATGCTTGCTTGGACCAAGAAACACAAGCAAATGACATTAGACCGGTGGAAATCTGTCCTTTGGTCTGATGAGTCCACATTTGAGATTTTTGGTTCCAACCGCCGTGTCTTTGTGAGACGCAGAGTAGGTGAACAGATAACCTCTGCATGTGTAGTTCCCACCGTGAAGCATGTAGGAGGAGGTGTGATGGTGTGGGGGTGATTTGCTGGTGACACTGTCTATGATTTATTTAGAATTCAAGGCACACTTAACCAGCATGTTTCCCACAGCATTCTGCAGCAATATGCCATCCCTTCAGGCTGGTGCTTAATAGGTCTATCATTTGTTTTTCAACAGGACAATGACCCAACACACATTTCCAGGATGTGTAAGTGCTATTTGACCAAGAAGGAGAGTGATGGGAGTGCTTCTACAGATGACCTGGCCTCCACAATCACCCCACCTCAACCCAATTGAGATGGTTTGGGATGAGTTGGACCGCAGAGTGAAGGAAAAGCAGCCAACAAATGCTTAGCATATGTGGGAACTCCTTCAAGACTGTTGAAAAAGCATTCCAGGTGAAGCTGGTTGAGAGAATGCCAAGAGTGTGCAAAGCTATCATCAAGGCAAAAATGAAAAATAATCTAAAATAAAATATATATATTTTGATTTGGTTAACACTTTTTTGGTTATTACATGGTTCCATATGTGTTATTTCATAGTTTTGATGTATTCACTATTATTCTACAATGTAGAAAATAGTAAAAATAAAGAAAAACCCTTGAATTAGTAGGTTTTTCCACATTTTTGACTGGTACTGTATGTGGAGTTCTGGGTCTGTCGTGTCCAGAGAGCCATTGCCTGAGCGTCTAACACTGGCTTTATGCGAGGTGTTGTGAGGAAAGCAATTTCCATAGAAACTGAAAGGTTGCCTGCCTAATATACCAGTATTAGTGGCTATAAGACTACACAGACTACAATACCTCCACATAGTGAACAACTCTACCTACTTCTTCAGACAAAGAGTATTTTCTGTGAAACCTCAAGATCTTAATTATCTACATGATGGAGCTCAAGATTGTTGCTCTCCCTGGCTCCCTGGACTCGATAAGATGACAACATTTAACAGACCAGACCACTGTCTGTTGTCATAATGCAGCTACACTTTACAGGATCCATAATTCATTGACAAAATGCGTTCCCCCTCCTCGTACTACTTAATCAAAAGGAGGTTTTGGCTGGCCGGCAAAGCATTGTCATTTATTGAAAAGGAAAAGGTCAGACAGATGCATCAACATTGCTCACATCTGCTCTGTTCTGCAATCAGTGTCAACCGTGCCACCATGTGTCCTAAGGGGCACAAGCTGGTAATATTGATATAGTATTATATTTAATTATATTATTAATATTGATGTTGTAGAAATGCAGTGTCTTGTTCCTGTAAGTCTCAAAATCTCTCACAGTACATTGATGCCATTATTCTTACTTTATTCTAAAAACAAATTGAACAGCATAACCGGACTGTAAAATGTTTTAGCTATGACAACACGGAACAGAAATGCATTGTGAAATCAGATGGCCTTATATTGATGTACAGTTATAATGCAAAATGATTAATAAACTGAATCCACTTTTTTTTATAGCCATGCTAAGCAATCATGGTGGGGGGAAAAGAAGAAAAACACACACACACACACACATACATATATATATATATATATACACAGTATGTATGTTTTTTTTCTTCTTTTCCCCCCACCATGATTGCTTAGCATGGCTATAAAAAAGTGTATATATATATGAGAACAGGAACTCAAATTGAGGGGGAATGTTCACATAAAATGTTCACAATTAAGTCGATTTATCTTATGCACAAAACTATCCCCTTTAAATAATGCCACAAACTTGCTCCAATTATTTATGTCCAGTGGTCATAAGGCAATCTATTAGCGTTTCTCTTTTAATGGGAGTTTCCTTTTTCAGTCTGACGGGTCATGCTATTGATTGTGTCCAAGTGATAGACCCCATGAGACCCCCCTCCTTGTCGTATGAATCATCCTGAAATCTCCAGAAAGGTTCATCCGAACATAACCTAATTTCATACACTAGAAATATACCAGAAGCCATCATTTAATACAGTACAGTCATAATAACATCAACAATAACAACAGCTTTCCAAAGAAACAGGTCTGAAAAAAAAACACCTGTTGATTGCTATTGCTCGATTTCATTGCAGACTCATATAAAAAAAATATCATTGCCGTTATACAATATACATGCACGATATTTAGCAACTTTTCAAATAAACAAATCATATTTAGAATGTAGAGAATGGAAGCAGCATCATGTCATGCAATCACTGACATCATCTGATATCAACACGTCTTCTTACCTTTCATTTGTGTCAACTGGGAGTGAAATTATGTCTGTCTTTTGGATGCCCACTTTTCATGAAAGATGTCCTTTCCCTTCTATTTCTCTTCCCTCCTTTTTTTCTTGCCTCTACAGTATGTGGCGTAGAGGAAATGCCAGCTGTCACAGGTGGGCAGAGAAACTATTAATTAAATGGCTCTGGCTTTTCACAGAGGGACTAAACAAATCAAAGAAAGACAGTTGACAGGCAGCAACCGTGGCAGCAATTCAGTCAGCACAGCAACATGTGGTTATAAAAAGTATCTCACAGCTCAGTCGCTGTCCTCCCTCCTTGTGGCTGGAGTTAGAGGCTTTCGCTAACGGAGAGAGAGAGAGAGAGAGAGAGAGAGAGAGAGAGAGAGAGAGAGAGAGAGAGAGAGAAAGAGAGAAAGAGAGAGAGAGAAAGAGAGAGAGAAAGAGAGAAAGAGAGAGACAGACAGTCCTTTGCAACAGATTAGCATCCCTTTCCCCTACTACCTCTCCTCTTTGCATTTATAGCATCAGCACCATCACTCTCCTTCCCTGCAATCGATGATGCGAGACCCCATTTATGGATCCTTTTTGATAGCTGGGGGATCAGACTAGATAGATGAAATGCAGCACCAGGCATGGAGGACTAGTGGGGGGGGGGCATAAAGCATGTCTCTCTTGCCTCCACCCAGGGCAGGCATCAACCTTCCCACTCACCATCGCTGACAAGTGCTCTGTCTCTGGTTTATTGGAAAGCCTATAATGTTTTTATTCTTAATGTGGGTAGTGGGAGTTTAGCTGTCTGCATTGTGGCCACTGTTAGTCTGATCCACCTATAATTTTTTTCCACTGAGGAGGTAACCATGACAATCGATATAGAGTTCTACTGGCATCTTAAAAGACATTTTGGTTGGCATGAGGGAGGGGGTTGTGTGTGGGTGGAGGGTATTGGCTGAAGCTGCATCCGCTCCTCAATTAAATTAGCATAATGCTGGCCATAACCCCCCTCTCTCTTTCCTCTTTTGTCTGTGTGTGTGTGTGTGTGTGTGTGTGTGTGTGTGTGTGTGTGTGTGTGTGTGTGTGTGTGTGTGTGTGTGTGTGTGTGTGTGTGTGTGTGTGTGTGTGTGTGTGTGTGTGTGTGTGTGTGTGAGAGAGAGTGATGTGGACTGTCAGGTCTCTTACCTGGCTGGGTCACTTTCATTAGGACCAATCAGGACATATATAGTCTCTTCTCCTCCTACTCAATTTGTCTGGGACGAATCAAAAAGAATAAACCATATCAAATTAGATAGAAATGACATATAATGTATAGCTGTGATATGTTAACGATTAACAAACAATAGTTTAAACTGACAAGTAAAAAATAGCCAACCTTGCTTATCTGATAAAGATTGTATTATTCCAGTCTGTGGTATTGCTAATTTTAAACCACCTCCTACACAAACACATTTTGGGGTAAAACAAAGTTGATTGGAACTCAGAATTCCACTTCCGAGTTTCCATCGGAATGAATGCAGCTGAGCTAGCTGGAGCCGGTGCGCTTCAGCGGTAGCGTCTTTGGCTTGGCAGGCAGCATCTCTTTCGACGCCCAGCTTGATTGCATCGTTTGTGTAGCTAAAACTTCGGAAGCTTGATCTAAAATAATATACATTAAAGGTTAATCATGGCTACTGACTCTTGGGCCCTTGCTGTCGATAAACAGGAAGCTTCGACTGACTCAGTAAGTTTAAATGTATAGGCTAGCAAGTTTAGCTAGCTTTGTACAATTAGCTAGACAGCTATATTCTCAGCTTTACGAAAAGTATCTAACTTTATGCTGCTAGTTTGCGAGCCCAGCCAACTGCAACTGGGGCAATTTGTGGCCGAATTATTACTTTAGCATACCATGTGCTGGTGGTGTTCCACTTACTGACACACCTTTTGAAAGCACTGCCATTGACTAGCTGTGTTTGTCATGGATTTGTTGTTGGTAGAATTTGACACTTGCTTGCCAATATTTTATGAGGGCAAGCTTTCATTCTGAGACGAGATATTTGCGTACTAATGAAACATTTTTGTTTCTCTTACCAGTTCGGCTCCTTGGTGATAAGATCTCTACCTCGAGGTGGAGGTGATGCTGCACCTAATAAGGCAAAAAAAGGTAAAACCACTGATGCCAATCAAACATTTGCTCTTGATATTCTTCTATGTATTGTCCATTACATTTTTGTGATGAGTTTGTTTTTCTGCTAGGTACCACAAAGCAAGTGGAGAATGACACCAACGTCGAAGGGGAGGAAAAAGGTGTGAATTCTTCGCGTTTATTCTCATCTCCCTGTCATGTCTCCATTCAATTAGTGTCGTCGGACAGGTCATTCACCTGTCACTCTTGTCTTTTAGAGGACAAAGCAGCCCAGTCATTGTTGAATAAGATGATCCACACCAGCCTTGTGAACACTACCAATCAAGTAGAGGTTCTTCAGAGGGATCCCAACTCTCCTCTTTACTCGGTCAAGACATTTGAAGAGCTGAGGCTGTAAGTGATATCTGATTTCAAATTCACCATTGCTTACACCTCACACGAAGCCTAGATTATACAGTGCATTTCAACCCGAGTTAGGATCTGCAACATTTTTTTTTTTTTTGTGGCATTTTGTGGTGTTTGTTCAGCTTTTTATTATATGTTGTCCTTTTTGTGGCCTCAAAGCTTTTTTTTTTGTGTACATGCATCTCAGGAAAGATAAGCTGCTGAAGGGAGTGTATGACATGGGCTTCAACAGACCCTCTAAGATCCAGGAGAATGCCCTGCCCATGATGCTGGCAGAGCCGTGAGTACCCATTTATCAATAACAGAGGAAATAGCCTAGATATTCTGGACATACGAAGGTGTTGTTGTGATGCGTGTTCTGAGGTTACACATTTAATTTCCACTTTCAGTCAGATGTAGTCAAGCTATTTGTTAACCATTGTCTATGTACACAGTAATATAGTTGTTTGATTTCATTTTTTATGTGAAATTAATGGAATCTACCTTCTTTTAGTTCCCCATTAATCTCTCTTCAGCATGTATTATCCCTCTGGTTCCAGACCTCAGAACCTGATTGCCCAATCACAGTCCGGTACAGGTAAAACAGCTGCCTTCGTGCTGGCCATGCTCAGCCATGTCGACCCAACTAACAAATGGGCACAGGTGAGTGGCATCTCCAACTTTAGCAATGCTATGGTCCATTAGCATTAGTCAGGCTATGAGAGAGGTTAGACCTCAAGAGGTCAGAAAGTTTGCTCTTTCGGTGGATGTTTATGGGTTGTTTTATTAAGAGCACCTACAGATCAGAGTTACAGGAAATTTTCTTAGTTTAGAGAACATCTATCACAATGTGTTGATTTTGTAGATGGAAGCCTCTTATTACTGAAACGTCTTATTTTGCCCCTCAGTGTCTTTGCATTGCCCCAACGTACGAGCTAGCTTTGCAGACTGGTAAAGTCATTGAGCAGATGGGGAAATTCTATCCTGAGGTCAAATTGGCATATGCCATTCGTGGCAATAAATGTAAGTCTCAAAACATTCCTACTTTGTATTTATTTTGAATACAATCTGTAATGTTTGGGTGCCTAATTTCACTGGGGAAATGGTAGGCCTATGCTGTCACTGCCAGTGCTCTCACAAATTTCATGTCGAAAGCATAACTGTCAATGAAGAAAATGCCACACGTGTATTATAGTTGATGTCCTGTAAATATAAGATGCTGATGAAAAGCATCATTGTAACAATATCATTAACTGTCCTGTTTGTCTCTGGGTGTTGAGCAGTGGACCGAGGGGCGAAGCTTCAGGAGCAGATTGTCATCGGGACACCTGGCACGGTCTTGGACTGGTGCTCCAAACTGAAGATCATCAACCCCAAGAAGATCAGCGTCTTTGTCCTGGACGAGGCTGATGTCATGATCGCCACACAGGGTCACCAGGACCAGAGCATCCGGATCCAAAGGTGAGTTTTCCATATAGAAAGTTGTAAATGCACAGTACTCTCATCTATCAGAACTTAAGTGATGTGAGACAAGTTCATCTTGCAGGCCAGTAATCACGAGTGCTGCCATTTAACTTTGTTTACAGACACCTGTAAAAGGGCTCTTAATGACCGCTGATGATTTTCAGATGCTATTCGACTCAATAACAGCGTAACAGTTGAGTTATCTAAGGACATTTCTTTCCCCCATTCAGAATGTTGCCAAAGGAATGTCAGATGCTGCTGTTCTCTGCCACCTTTGAGGACTCTGTGTGGAAGTTTGCTGAGAGGGTTGTGCCAGACCCCAACATCATCAAGCTGAAACGTGAAGAGGAGACTCTGGACACCATCAAGCAGTATTACGTGCTTTGCAGCGACAAGGAGGAAAAGTTTACAGCACTCTGTAATATCTACGGCGCCATCACCATCGCCCAAGCTATGATCTTCTGTCACGTGAGTATCCTCAACTTATCCTAGGATTTAAGGAATTCTCTGAGGGATTTGATACGGTACATAAACTAATGAAGTAAAGAAATAAAGTAGACTTCTTTGCCTCTAGACCCGAAGGACAGCTGGCTGGCTGGCTACAGAGCTGACCAAGGAGGGCCATGTGGTGGCGCTGCTGAGTGGGGAGATGACTGTGGAACAGAGAGCGACCATCATCGAACGCTTCAGGGAGGGCAAGGAGAAGGTCCTGGTGACCACCAACGTATGCTCCAGAGGTATAAAGACTGTCATTGAAAGCTAGATTAATGGTACCATTTATCCCAAGTAGGAGGGTGAGTGAGTCTTTAATTCATTTTTAATTTTATATATATATATATATATATATTTTTTTTTTTTTACATTGAATAGGCCTAAGGGCGGGCATGTTTTTTTTCTCTCTTTTTCTATTGATAGGCATTGATGTTGAGCAAGTTTCTGTGGTGATAAATTTTGACCTGCCCATGGACAAAGACGGAAACGCCGACAACGAGACATACCTTCACCGGATTGGTCGCACAGGACGTTTCGGCAAGAGGGGCCTTGCAGTCAATATGATTGACAGCAAACACAGCATGAACATTCTCAACCAAATCGAGGAACATTTCAGTACGTCACTCTGTTTCTAGAAGTCTTCACAAGGTTGTACATTTTGATCTATAAGACAATGTTCTAATAATTTCCTTTTTTTAATTTTTCCATAGATAAGAAGATCAACAAGCTTGACACTGATGATCTCGATGAAATCGAGAAAATCAGCAACTAGATGCTGCTAACCTTGATCACTAATCATTTAATGCAACTATTTATGCAGTTTGGACTATTAACTCATTTG
This sequence comes from Oncorhynchus keta, assembly GCF_023373465.1. Lineage (NCBI taxonomy): Eukaryota > Metazoa > Chordata > Actinopteri > Salmoniformes > Salmonidae > Oncorhynchus > Oncorhynchus keta. Next base: position 39,228,848 of record NC_068447.1, read on the forward strand.
GGCTTTTGGACTTGTCACTTTAAGGATTTATTTGAATGTTTACATTAAATTACCGCTGTTAGCCATGCCTTAAATGCAAAGCATTTTCAGGACAATAGTTCATACCAAAGAGAGGTCATGGCTAGGAGGGATGTCAAAAGTTGACATTTTTTGTATTTTAGCGAACCCTAACCCTTTTCCTAACCTTAACCTAATTCTCATAACCTGCAATGAAAAGTAAAATCTGACAAAAGCAGGTTACCTTCATTGATACTATTAGCATTATGGTTGGTGTTCAGTTGATATATATATATATATATATTTTTTTTTTATTGAGTGGTTGCACTAAACTAATATTTTACCCTCTAGATCTTGAAGTCTCTCTGAGGCATGTATAGGTAGCCATTGGTTGTTGGCAATATACAATATATTGAATCAAACAAGACTTTGCAATTGTTAGAATGGGGGAAGTTTGCTGTGCTGATTGGTCTTAAAAACCCTTTTCTTATAGAATGATACTAGTGGAAGGTAATGTGATTTGAAGTTGAGAAAATGGGAAGTAGTACCCAAACTGGAGAAATGCCTGCCTTATCATTAATAAGGAATGGACAACTCATGATCAGTCTCGACTAACAATCCTCAAGTGATATAAAGCATTTCAGGATCACAACACTAAATACATCCTTGATTGTTTAGGTGTGTGCCTCACAATAATCCAAAGATTCCATTGTAGTAATACTGCAAGTATTGGAGCAGTTGCTCCCTCTTATTTTATTTTTTTCCCCAATAGGTTCTGCAAATCTCTATTGCGGGAGGTTGTTTCAGTGGAAACAAGTTTTGTTCAGTCACATTCAAGCTTATTCTGTCACCTGACAGAAGTTGGTCACTTTTACCAAGTAAAATAATATTGTATGGAATATACCTAAGTGGTTAGGAATAAATATTAGATCTATTTCAAGAGGAAAAGCTTTATTGAGCAAAACACCATTGAATTGTTTTATTTTCTACCTCCAGTGAATATGATTTATATTTGGACTGCTTGAACTAAACAAGAGTTTAGAGTGTTTACCTTGGCTATGAAAGCTAAAATAGCCTCTGCTGAATCTCTTCTCTTATACTTTCTGCACTTTTTTTGGTTTTATCATTTCTAAATGGTGGTTGTAATAAAGATTACTTACCTAAAGTATGTCTGTCTGGGCTTATTTTGTGGCACAGTGGCTGTGAGAAGGCTATTTTTTTTTTTTTTTTACCTTAAATGCAAAACTCACCTTCCTAAGCTCCTCTTTACAATGGAAACAAGCACTCTTTCCTCTAAAAACATATGGCTTCATTGTTAATATATAGGCCTACTTGTCATAACTTTAATGTTTGTTGTTATACTGCGTCATCCATCTTGAGTTCAGGCAGAGTCCATATCCTCCTGAAAGATGCACAGTACTGATCTATTTAAGATGCCACATTGGGCCAAAGTCATGTTCAGGTCTGTGAATGTCCTTCGGAGGGGTCTATCCACAACACTCTTAATGTAGCCATCCACGATCTCAATGTAACCATGCTCATATCTGGCCCCATACCTGGCCTCTGCACTGGCAAGCACCGTCAGTAGGGTGTCTGTGGGTAGGAAGTGGTACTCAAACCTCCTACCACACGGAGCCCGGATGGCAAGGAGTAAGCTCAAAGGATCAGGAGTGCCAGGGGAGAATACTGGTGGGTTTTCTGCCTCTGGGGTTGTGGCCATCACGCTGAGGTTGGGAGTGGGGCAGACCTTGCAAAGCACCTCTGACACGTTGCCTATCTCTGGGTTGCTCCGGGATTCTGCTCGGGTCCTCACTGAGGACAGCTGATGCTCCCCGTGCCCTTGCCGAGCCTGGACAATGAGGCTGTCGGACAGACTGAGCTTGGATGTCTTCTCCTCCATGCCCCTCAAAGAGATACCCTCCTCTGACGTGTTCTTCTCAATAGAGGGGAGGGGCTTGTATTTGTTCCAAGGGAAGGGAAGAGAGGGTACCTTGGGAACAGTATCTAGGTAGTCTGGGTCTTGTTTCACGCTCAGCTGGCTGCTCTGCCTGAAGAGGGATTGAGAGCGGGAGCGGAGGCAACGATCTGACCTGTCGTAGCCCATTGAAGGAGGCTTCGGGATCAGTGGTGTGTTGTGGAAGCTGTCAGCCACATCCATGTTTGGCGTGTGGCTCAGGTTGGGTCGACTACGCCCTTTCGAGGACTTTGGCCTGGTCAAATGCATTCTCCACAGCAGTTGAATGTTTTATATGTGACTCAACTCTAAAAGATGGGAGATAAGAGAGAACTGAAATATAAATGTAATAGCTATTCTGTGACATTCTCTGTCTCATCATAGTCACACTGTGAATGGCATTCTTGCTGAGAGCCTCTGGGTGTGCAGGCTTTTGTTACATCCCTGCTGAAAGTTATGTTACTGTCTGCTCATCAGGGTTGGCTCAAAAGTCTTCATACCCAGTAGCTGTTAAGGAGACTGGCCACCCTTTTTGAGAGCACTGGCCAGCTTGAAAGTTTACTAATCTTGAAATGCCAATGACAGAAAATGTCTTCCATTTGATTTCCTTGTTGACCAGTTAACGTTACCAAATTAACGTTAGGTAACTAAGCTGTCCGATCCAAGTAGGTGACAAAGAGGGAATATACTTGCCACTAGAATTACAGATAGTGCACGATAAGAATACTAACAAGCATATGCAGCATACCTTGCATTTCAGCTGATAGATCAGTCTCTTTTTTTGCTTGTCAACACTCGAGGGAAGTTTTCAAGCTTTTTCAGCAGGCAGCGTAACTCAAGTTACCGATACAGCTATGGTTACCTTGACAACACTGCTAGCCTCACACAGCAACAAAGCTGCCCCCTGGTGCAAGTCAAGGAGCGTGCAGCATCAGTCGTATCTATTCCATTTCTAATCACACTGCTCCAGACTAGGGTTGCAAGATTTCAGGAACTTTCAATAAATTCCCTGGTTCTCGTAAATCCTGAGTAGACGATCCTGATTCCGTATTTCCTGTTTATTCCCTCTGGATTCAGGGAATCCTCCAACCGAGACTTTGGGGATACCAGAGAATTTATTGAAAGTTCCTTTAATTTTGGAACTGTACTCCAGACAGAGATGTTTTGCATTATGCAAATTGTATTTGAAACATTGCACTAGATTTAACGCTAATATCAATCTTCATTCTTAGGTTATATAACACCATGACACAATTATGAAGAAACATAAATCATTGCAGAAATAGAGCAAAGAAAAAGTCTAGACTGATCAGGTCTCTGTTTAATTTATAATTTCATTCATAGTCAACAGAAAAAATGAAAAACTGTAAGATTAAGTGGTACATATTTTAACCAATAAACAAGGCAACAGTAAACGTCATCCACCCCCCTTGGGCCAATCAGTGTAATTTGGTAAATAACAGACTTCTAAGGCAAAACCAGAGGAGGCTCCTCAGAGGATGAACGGGAAGACCATCCTCCTCAGTGAATTTCAGAAAAATGTCAATTGTAAAACATTTAAAAATGTATCATTTTTAGATAAAACCATACTAAATATAATCACATCACCAAATAATTTATTAAAACATTATTTTGCAAAAGTCTACAGTAGCCTCAACAGTACTCTGTAGGATAGTACCATGGTGTAGCCGGGGGACAGCTAGCTTCCGTGCTCCTCTGGGTACATTGACTTCAGTACAAAACCTAGGAGGCTCATGGTTCTCACACCCTTCCATAGACTTACACAGTAATTATGACAACTCCCAGAGGACATCCACCAGCCTATCAGAGCTCTTGCAGCATGAACTGACATGTTGTCCACCCAATCAAAGGATCAGATAATTAATCTAGTACTGAAAGCATAAGCTACAGCTAGCTAGCACTGCAGTGTATACAATGGGTGAGTAATTAACTCAAAGAGAGAGAAAGACAATAGTTGGAACAGTTTTGATCAAATTAAGGGGAAGCAAGAGAAAAATAGAGATTGTTATTTTTCCTCACTTTCAGAATCACTTACTTTGCTAGCAAATTCAGCTGGCTAGTTTAGCCTACTGAAACACCCTGCTCAAACAGAGTGATGCTATGTTAGCTAGCTGGCTATGACTTTCCAACCTAACACTGGAACTCCTCCAAGTTGTTTTTAAAAACTTTTCTCCAAGGGTTTTCCAAGGTAAGCTTTTGGTATTACTAATTTATTGCCATCGGGGCCTCGTTGACGTAGCTGCTCACTGACCGTACACTGTAGCGTTACTGCCTGCCGGGTTTACAAACGCATTAGCTCTATTATCTATGCAGACTATGACATTACTTTAGCTAATATGGTGACAATGATGTAGGCTGTGTGTAGCGGTTTGGCTTAAAGGTTTTTTCCGCCTGGTCACATACAGCTGATTGTTGTGGACTTCAATGCACAACACAAGGGAGGAGGAGAGATGCAAAAAGGAATACAATGTGGCTGTTGTGAAAGTGATGTGTTTACACATGATCAGGGGTGTATTCATTCAGCCAATTCTGTTGAAAAATGTTTCTTAAATGGAAGCAAATGGAACAAACAGGGATAAACATACCTGAATTTGTCCAATAGAAACTCGTTTGCAACTGTTGGACTAATTATGACACCCTATGTTTCTCGACCTCTGTGCACGTACGTTGTAAACTTTCATTCATAGGCTAGGTTGTAGCAACCTCATGATGGGTATAGGGAAAATGTGAGTATCATGTAGTAGTCTAAACCTATCGCTGTTACATTGAACTAGGTGAATGGAATATGAATTAGTCATCCAATATCCTGTAATAGAAATAAGGCCATACTCATGAAAAACATTTGTCCTCCCTCATCTTAAACGGCACTGACCGCCACTGGGAAAGACTCATCATTCACTCAAGTTTCCTCAAAAAATCAGCCAGTGGTATCTGATAGTGGTGCACGATTCAGAAGTTTGTTCAGCTGTTTACGTACCTACCCACAATTGCTAATAACCCATCTGCAACCACCCCTGTGTTAAAGTGAAAATCTGAGGCCCACACCCGACCCTAACCAGCAAATATAGAAGATGCCCTGTAAGCTACAGTCAGACCACAGAATACGTTTTTGACAGAGGAGGTGGGGGATTTTTGTGTGTGCCTAATTTAGTTATGTTCCAGCTTATAATTTCAGACATTTTGGTAGGCTATTTGTTAAGTAACTTGTCTATATTTAGATAGGCCTACATGCAACCTCTCCTGTCATATGTTGCCCTAGAACACTAAGGGTGAGTTGGTAAATTCACTCGGGCTATTTACTAAGATTTCAGAGCACTACTCTGAGTATGCCTGAGTGCAGAATAACTGATGAATTTAAGAATGCACATCTCACAACTTGAATATGATCGGTCTCTTCCAAATAAAGATTACAGTTTTGAAACTGCAGTAAAGTGTAGTAACTAGCTGACTGTGGTATTTTGGATGCAGTAATAACTGCAATACACTGCACTGTAACTGCAGATACACTGGACGCAGTTATACAGAAATCTTTTTTTTGTAAGGGGTGTCAGTAAACGTCAGCAAAACAAACGTAATTAAATTGTTGCCAGCAGCACAGTTAGTCACCAATGCTCTAGATAACATGAAAACAGCCTAACCAGCTCTGCAAAGGCTAAGTAAAATGGTCAGAGTGAGGTGTTGTCATTTGTGTCTGGAAGTAGCTAGCAAGCTAACCAACTTTAGCCAGTTAGATTGGGTGCCGTTGTGAGGTCAGAATGCTTGGATCAACCCTACTTCTTGGCCAGAGCGTTCAATGTGCACTCTGAACACTCAGAGAGGGAAGCGCTCTGAATTTGTGAACCGACTATCTGACAATGCTCTGAATTTAAGATCGCACTCTGGCACTGCCGGTGAATTTACAAACACATCTCTGCTTCTTACACAGAGCAGAGACATTTAGGGACCGGGGAGAAAATGCAAGAACAAAAAAAAAAATGGGAAAGATTTACTGTGCAGAATGTCCAAATGACATCAGTTTAACCAGTTGTAAGGAAATAGAAAGCTGTGAAAACAACCCAACATGTTTCTGATAAGATTTCCATTCGACTTAGTATTTCAACCACATAAAATATACATCCATCAGCTTTTATGATGCTGATAAAGATGGCACCTCTACAGACTTCACATTTGCATTCTCTCAAGACGCTGAACTAAACCAATCATATTTCTCCACTCCTGTTACCGAGTCAAAGTGTACACTTGGTGTATCAGTTTACTTCAAAAAATGCTTAATTCTGCAGGAGTTAATATTAAGACTACGTGAAAGGTTACAGACCTACAGTCAGTCTCAGGTTTTCAGTTTCCATTTAACCCATTTGAACAATGGGCTGCAGTTCCTTTGTCACACGCCATCTGGATAATCAGTGTAATTTTGTAAATGCCTGATTTCTATGGCAAGACGCATCATTCCACAAAATTGCTGTCGATTTGTCAAAATTGGGCCAGTGCGGTCCGAGATATCACGTGTGACGAACGAACGTACTAACGGACAGAGACAGATCCACCGTCCCCTCCCCAATTTCATTGTGGGGCGACAATTATGGACATGTATATCTTTAGATTAGACAAGACCGACATACAACCTAAAAATATGCTATTGCATTTGCAATGAATACATACTCTTCCTGTAATACAAAACCTACTTTGAGCGCTAAAAACTGATGCATGCTTAAACAAATTAAGGAGAGACTGAAATGCAAAGAGATGTTGCACAAAAACAGCACTGAATGCCATAGAAATCCCATTTCACAATTCTAATTAGAAATAAATATATGGGTAATGCTGCCTTGTTACATAATAATGTAATGTACATACAGTAATACACCCATCTCTATACACCAGAAATTGTCACCAAGAAACAATAAGGAGCAGCACAGCTTGCCAGCATTGATGTGCTGGTTGGACTACGAGGCCTACAGTAGCCTGGTGGTCTCCATTCTATTTATGCTGTCTTGCAAACTCTTATAAACAATTCCATTGGAGTTGGCAAGATGACACACACAGATCTGGGACCACCAGGCAACTACTACTACATTACTTCCTGCCTACTAGGGCAAGTCCAATATATTGTTCTGGGCATAGAGGTCCTCTGTCACTTGGTACACCTCAGAGATGAGCGGCAGGGCATCCCCTAGCATGGCCACTACCTGCTCTGGGGTACCTACATTCATCACATCAAAGAACGTAGCACGCCCTGGGAGAGCCCAGAAAGCTGTACCGGCAGCCTTGCGGATGATCCATGCATGGTGTTGGGAGAGGGACTCATTATAGGCCTCAGAGCACATGACAGAGGTCTTGCTTTCCTCAGTGCTGGTGCGCAGCCGTTCGAGAAAGAGCTCCAGCCAGCGCAGGGCACGGTGCAGCCTCAGAAGTGTGCGGCAGCCGGACTCGGGGAAGCTGCCTCTCTTAGTCAGGTCCACCATTTGGTTGTCCAGTTCGTATTTGACCATAGACTGGACGGTGACGTAGTGGGCCCCATTCTCACCGTTCAGATGGTTGATCAGGATTTGGATCTTGTTGACAGCATCCTTGGCGATGAAGGAGAACACACTCCCCAGGCTGTTCATGAATCTGGATACAAAGGACAATAAACACATTTAGTACAACAAGTTTTTTTATTGGAAGAGTCTTAAAATATTTCATTATACTAAATGGCTCTATATATTGTTTTATTTGACCTTTATTTAACCAGGTAGGCAAGTTGAGAACAAGTTCTCATTTACAATTGCAACCTGGCCAAGATAAAGCAAAGCAGTTCGACAGGTACAACAACACAGAGTTACACATGGAGTAAAACAAACATACAGTCAATAATACAGTAGAAAAATAAGTCTATATACAATGTGAGCAAATTAGGTGAGATAAGGGAGGTAAAGACAAAATAAGGCTATGGTGGCGAAGTAAATACAACAGCAAGTTAAAAAAATAATAATAATAAATAAACACGAATGGTAGATTTGCAGTGGAAGAATGTGCAAAGTAGAGAGAAATAATGGGGGTGCAAAGGAGCAAAATAAATCAATACAGTAGGGGGAGAGGTAGTTGTTTGGGCTAAATTATAGATGGGCTATGTACAGGTGCAGTAATCTGTGAGCTGCTCTGACAGCTGGTGCTTAAAGCTAGTGAGGGGGATAAGTGTTTCCAGTTTCAGAGATTTTTTTCAGTTCGTTCCAGACATTGGCAGCAGAGAACTGGAAGGAGAGGCGGCCAAAGTAAGAATTGGTTTTGGGGGTGACCAGAGAGATATACCTGCTGGAGCGCGTGCTACAGGTGGTTGCTGCTATGGTGACCAGCGAGGTGAGATAAGGGGGGACTTCACCTAGCAGAGTCTTGTAGATGACCTGGAGCCAGTGGGTTTGGCGACGAGTATGAAGCGAGGGCCAGCCAACGAGAGCGTACAGGTCGCAGTGGTGGGTAGTATATGGGGCTTTGGTGACAAAACGGATGGCACTGTGATAGACTGCATCCAATTTGTTGAGTAGGGTATTGGAGGCTATTTTGTAACTTACGTCGCTGAAGTCGAGGATCGGTAGGATGGTCAGTTTTACTCATGGCAGCATGAGTGAAGGAGGCTTTGTTGCGAAATATTAAGCCAATTCTAGATTTAACTTTGGATTGGAGATGTTTGATGTGAGTCTGGAAGGACTAACCAGTCTAACCAGACACCTAGGTATTTGTAGTTGTCCACATATTCTAAGTCAGAACCGTCCAGAGTAGTGATGTTGGACGGGCGGGCAGGTGCAGGCAGCGATTGGTTGAAGAGCATGCGCATAGTTTTACTTGTATTTAAGAGCAATTGGAGGCCACGGAAGGAGAGTTGTATGGCATTGAAGTTCATCTGGAGGGTTGTTAACACAGAGTCCAAAGAAGGGCCAGAAGTATACAGAATGGTGTCATCTGCGTAGAGGTGGATCAGAGACTCACCAGCAGCAAGAGCAACATCATTGATGTATACAGAGAAGAGAGTCGGTCCAAAAATTAAACCCTGTGGTACCCCCATAGAAACTGCCAGAGGCCCGGACAACAGGCCTCCGATTTGACACACTGAACTCTATCAGAGAAATAGTTGGTGAACCAAGCGAGGCAATCATTTGAGAAACCAAGGCTATCGAGTCTGCCGATGAGGATGTGGTGATTGACAGAGTCGAAAGCCTTGGCCAGGTCAATGAATACGGCTGCACAGTATTGTTTCTTATCAATGGCGGTTAAGATATCGTTTAGGACCTTGAGCGTGGCTGAGGTGCACCCATGACCAGCTCTGAAACCAGATTGCATAGAAGGTATGGTGGGATTCGAAATGGTCAGTAATGTGTTTGTTGACTTGGCTTTCAAAGACCTTAGAAAGGCAGGGTAGGATAGATATAGGTCTGTAGCAGTTTGGTTCAAGAGTGTCCCCCCCCTTTGAAGAGGGGGATAACCGCAGCTGCTTTCCAATCTTTGGGAATCTCAGACGACACAAAAGAGAAGTTGAACAGGCTAGTAATAGGGGTTGCAACAATTTCGGCAGATCATTTTTAGAAAGAAAGGGTCCAGATTGTCTAGCCCGGCTGATTTGTAGGGGTCCAGATTTTGCAGCTCTTTCAGAACATTAGCTGACTGGATTTGGGAGAAGGCTTGGGTGAGTTGCTGTGGGGGGTCCAGTGCTGTTTACCGGGGTAGGGGTAGTCAGGTGGAAAGCATGGCCAGCCGTAGTAAAATGCTTATTGAAATTCTCAATTATAGTGGATTTATCGGTGGTGACAGTGTTTCCTATCCTCATATTGAGACAACCAGAATAATTTTTTATTGGGATTTTTTATTTGTGTTGCTATCAGTAAATAAAAAAATCTCAGTGCAGGCTCAACTTGCCCAGGTTGGCTGACATCACGAAAATTATGAGTGCACATTGATGTGGCATGCGTTCTTATGATTCTGAATGGTCAGATGGCAAACATCAATGACAAAAAGCTGCCATGTGGGAAATAGTAGATGGCTCATTTCAGCTCGTAGCTTATTATTGATACCATGTCTTGTTTTGACTGATGTCATGTATATGCCAATATGGCTAAAATTTGCTAGCTAGCTAACCGACAACTGTAAAGATATATTTGAGAAACAACTGCTCATTGTCAAAATGTGTGTTTTCAATAAACATTTGGAGACTAAATACAGTTTACATGTTATCAAGTCTACGCCAACCCTGTCTGTTACAACCAACCTGTCTATAAATACCATACATTGTCTGTCTTTCACTTACACAATGGTGAGGGTCCAGAAAGATCAGTTTTAGGCTAATGGAATTCTTTGCAGTTTGGTTATTTAGTCTTTTTTTTAAATTAACATGCACAATGGTGCAATCTCAGAGCAGGCTCAACTTGTGCGACTACTCCCTTCACTTGCCCCCAGCAATAGGGCAACACTTAAAGCTAGAGTCCTTTGTTGCTACATCCATTTTTAAAATATATATAAATAATTAACGATATATACCCATTGATTCTTGAGGAATATAACGTATAAATGCCTCCTGAGCTTAAGTTCAACTGTTGTACGCCATCAGAACCTAAACATTATTTATTTGTAAACAATGTAAAAAAAACACTGTAGCTATATGCCCAAAACATAGTTCAAACTATAATTTTGATATCAGGGATGGTCAGTCCTTGTATAAATAGCTTTCTACGAATTTGATTGTGGTAACATTTCTCCCGGCCAATCTCTCAGCATTTTATCAAAACAAAGGTGGGGTAATGCTTTGTTATTGTTTCAACTAAGGATTCCAACTTTAATGTTAATCCCTGTAATGTACATAGCAGATTTGCTTTTAGTACATATAACTAGATTATGTGCACTCAATGATTTGCCAGCTGTTTGTTTAATGTTAGCCCAGGGCTACCTAGTTAGCTAAGAATCTAGGCTAGCATAGATTTAAACGACTTACCTTACAAGACCAAGCCATCCTGCTACATAATGTTCGAGGAATACTTCTTTGTTTTCAGATAGGCATGACTTAAAGGTATCAAGAACCTCTTGTAAAGTGAATTTCGGGTCCTCTACTGCAACAGAATCGGCCATGGCTACACGGAAGTACTATACGTCGAAAAATGATATAAATTAGTGCAGCAATTTTACAATATTGTTTACTTGCCAATACAGTTCTTCATATGAATGTTTTATATTCAACATGTGGGCATCCTTAATAACCTGTTATTATTAGAATTGCTAACAAATTAACTGCATTCTGATAATATCGTACTTAGGAACTCTGTCGTCCCACGGAAGTAACGTTACTAGCTAGGTTTCCACTAGCTTCTAGCAACACGTCAGATTCCACAGCCACAAAATAGCAAAAAATGCAATAACAAAAACAACGTATACGGTTAGCAGTGTGCTTATGGTTAGGTTTAAAATCACATTTTAAAAAGAGAAATTGTAATAATGTGCGGAGTTTATGAAGCTATTGAAGACCAAAACACTGCGAACGGCCCTGCGCAGGTCCGAAGTTCGTGAGTACTACAGTGCAGTTGCACATCCTCGTCAATTGGTGTCGATAACGATGGGTGAAGCGCGTTGGAACAAACAGTATAAACACAGATAAGCTAATGAGACCGTCTTTGGTGTAAGGGCCACTGCTAGCTAGCAACAACACAAGCTGCTAACCCATCTTTCTAAAACAAAACTGCTTCTTGCAGCCATCTAGCGAGCTAAATATTTTTTTTGCAGGGAAAGCTTTGTCCATCATAATTTAGCCGCTAGGGTTAACTACTAGCTGGCAAATCAGTCTACATTAGCTAGCTAGTCAGCTACTTTTCGACCCATTCTAGTTTGAACACCCAGCCAGGATGCCTAAGATACGTGACACCACTGGTTAAATCGAAAATTCTTCAAAATACAGAAATGTAGCTAGCCACGAACTTTAGAGCACATTGTTTACCGCTAGATTAGCTAACTCTCCTATAGCCTGTGATTCCACCAACGTTTCTAAGACGTCTTTGATTTCACAATCATTCGAAAGAGACATCTGCTAGAACACAGATAATATTTTATATTGACCAGATACTCTAGAGGCCGCTCTCTACTTCTTAGCTGAGCTTTAACGGCGGTTGGCATCCAATAAAATGTTGCATTACCGCCACCTGCTAGACTGGAGTACAACTCCCTTATACTTTGAAGGAAAAAATAAATAAATACCCTACCATCTAACACTACTCACAAAAAAATACAAAATTACACCACCCTACTCCACTATTTAAATCTATTTAGTCCTACCTCAGGCCAACAACCTGAAAGGATGGGACCACCACTTAACACACCCTGTAAGTCTTCTGATGTGAAGTCTCACATGACCAAATACCTCTCGGCAGTTCCCACCACAACCTCAATGTTCTATGACTAATGTTCCATCCTTGCATTACAGTTGATAACCATTGCTATAAATGCTAAAAATCCAATCTTACTGAAAACATACACCACCGTTCAAAAGTTTGGGGTCACTTAGAAATGTCCTTGTTTTTGAAAGAAAAGCACATTTTTGTCCATCAAAATAACATCAGATTGATCAGAAATAGAGTGTATACATTGTTAATGTTGTAAATTAGTATTGTAGCTGGAAACAGCTGATTTTTTTATGGAATATCTACATGTTTTGTTATTCTTTATTTAACCAGGTAAGCTAGTTGAGAACAAGTTCTCATTTACAACTGCGACCTGGCCAAGATAAAGCAAAGCAGTGCGACACAAACAACAACACAAAGTTACACATGGAATAAACAAGCGTACAGTCAATAACACAATAGAAAAAAAGAAAGTCTATATACAGTGTGTGCAAATGGCTTGAGGAGGTAAGGCAATAAATAGGCCATAGTAATGAAATAATTACAATTTAGCAAATGAACACTGGGGTGATAAATGAGCAGATGGTGATGTGCAAGTAGAAATACTGGTGTGCAAAAGAACAGAAAAGTAAATAAAAACAATATGGGGATGAGGTAGGTAGATTGGGTGGGCTATTTACAGATGGGCTATGTACAGCTGCAGCGATCGGTTAGCTGCTCAGATAGCTGATGTTTAAAGTTAGTGAGGGAAATATAAGTCTCCAGCTTCAGCGATTTTTGCAATTAGTTCCAGTCATTGGCAGCAGAGAACTGGAAGGAAAGGCTGGCTTTGGGGATGACCAGTGAGATATACCTGCTAGAGCGCGTGCTACAGGGTGGTGTTGTTATCATGACCAGTGAGCTGAGATAAGGCAGAGCTTTACCTAGCATAGACTTATAGATGACCTGGAGCCAGTGGGTGGAGCCAGTGGCGACGAATATGTAGCGAGGGCCAGCCGACTAGGGCATACAGGTCACAGTGGTGGGTGGTATAAGGGGCTTTGGTGACAAAAAATATGGCATTGTGATAGACTGCATCCAGTTTGCTGAGTAGAGTATTGGAAGCTATTTTGTAAATGACATCGCCGAAGTCAAGGATCGGTAGGATAGTCAGTTTTACGAGGGTATGTTTGGCGGCGTGAGTAAAGGAGGCTTTGTTGCGAAATAGGAAGCCGATTCTAGATGTAATTTTGGATTGGAGATGTTTAATATGAGTCTGTGAGGAGAGTTTACAGTCTAGCCAGACACCTAGGTTTTTGTAGTTGTCCACATATTCTAAGTCAGAACCGTCCAGGTTAGTGATGCTAGTCGGGTGGGCATACAGAGGTCCATTATCAGCAACCATCACTCCTGTGTTCCAATGGCACATTGTGTTAGCTAATCCAAGTTTATAATTTTAAAATGCTAATTGATCATTAGAAAACCCTTTACAATTATGTTAGCATAGCTGAAAACTGTTGTCCTGATTAAAGAAGCTATAAAACTGACCTTCTTTAGACTAGTTGAGTATCTGGAGCATCAGCATTTGTGGGTTCGATTACAGGCTCAAAATGGCCAGAAACAAAGACCTTTCTTCTGAAACTCGTCAGACTATTATTGTGCTGAGGAATGAGGGCTATTCCATGCGAGAAATTGGAAGGCTTTCTACCATTTTATTTTAACAAACCATCTCCATTTTTAACCGACTCATACTCCCCCCTCTCTCTCTTAGACCTCCATTCCTCCTCCGTAATCCAAGTATACGTCTCCTTATGATTATACTACACTTCTGACATACATATTGTTATTGTCTTCTCGAGGGATGCCATTTAACAGTCTGTCACAATCAGCTCGAACCCCTCGGGATGTGGCGCTCAACACTGCACACTTGATGTTATTCTATATCAAAAGCTACCGCAACACTTTTCCATTTCAAAGCGCGCTCTTTCAACCACCGTCTCGCTTCATGCAGTCCCAGAGGCCGCTCTAACAATGGAAATACATTTCTTCAAAAACAGAAGATCAGGGACCATTCTAGCCGACGAGAGGGCATATACGGGTGTGAACAACAGGCACAACTGTTTCCACTAGTTGTCATGAAAGCTATACTTGCTTTTTGGTCCTAAGGTTAGGTATAAAATCACATTTTAAGAAGATAAATTGCAGAAATGGTTTGGGTGTAAGACTATGGTTGTGGTGATTAGTGACGATCAGGCACAACTCCGACAGTGTTTTTTTCCTCAAAGTTGCCGGGATGTCACGTGTCCAACGTATATCGGTACACTCCTAACAAACAAATCCTTACAAAAGTTATATTCGAGCAAATAAGCCATTCCATATTTTTTTTATAACTAAATTAGACACTCTTGTTATGGGTGTAAGAGGGCACGAACAAGACTGGTAACTGTCATCAATGACTCTGTCTTGTCATTTAACATCCAAACAACTCTCATTGAGCTCCATACAAAAACGCATCGCTTGGTGTGCGGAAAAACCGCAACCTGCTGGAGAAGACCAATTGTGGATCCAGTTACACCATGCCAACAGTGTCTTTTCGCAAAAGAGTAATTTGCATAATCTAGATATGTGTGCAACAAAAATTCAATATACACCTTTTCTTCGGGAATGTAGTGATGTAAAAGTAGTCAATAATAAATACCCCCCCAAAAAACGAGTACTTTAAAGTATTTTTTACCTAAGTACCGACAGTGTTATTGCATTTTGGTACACCAGAAGTACATCCATTTCCAATTGAACGTTGCAGAGGCAGTTGCAGTACGTCTTGTGTGGTGCACAGATTGGATGTATCGAACATATGCATAGATGGCTTGACAGAAATGGTAGCAGAAGGTGGATGTGTAACTTTTCTTGCACACATACAGATGATGATGATGCTGTGTACCACTTTCCGCAAAAACACTGTCGGTGTGATATCTCTCTGGCTAGAGCTCGCTAGCTTTGGTCCTTACACATGCATTGGATGCACATGCAGTTTACATTCCTTTCACCTTGATCACACCTACAGTGTCTTGCGCAAAATGGTACGCAGCATTATCTGGATAAGTGCAGCATTATCTGAATAAGTGCAACAGAAGTGCAACATTCACATGCAGGTTGAAGCATACATTCAACAAATCCAACGTATGCACCACACAGAACTCAATGCAACTGCCTCTGCAATGCAATGCTGCAAGGCAAATGCAACGTTCCTTTGGAAATTAATGTACCTCTGGTGTGCTAAAATGCAATAACTGCTAATTTTGGTTCGTAGTGGAGATTATCCTATGCATGTGCTCTGGGCTTTCAATCTTAATGGTCAGTTGCCATCACGTTTAAGAAATCAGTAACATTATGGATGAGATGTTGTTTTTTACCTCGTCCATCTGTCCCTACTCAGGTGCTGGACAGGATGTTGGCCACGGCTGCATCCTTGTCTCAATTGGGGGGGAAAATATTATGCTTGATTGTGGGATGCACATGGGTTTCAATGATGTAAGTAGGTGCATGATTCTCAATGTAACTGTCCCATTGTGTAATTCGGATAATATTTTTGGTCCTTATGATGTTCCATTATTGTGCCATTGTTGTCTTTCCAGAGACGATTCCCAGATTTCTACATAACACAAGGACAGCATGATAATGCACGGCCCCATGTAGCAAAGATCTGTACACAATTCCTCGAAGCTGAAAATGTCCCGGTTCTTCCATGGCCTGGATACTCACCAGACATGTCACCCATTAAGCATGTTTGGGATGCTCTGGATCGATGTGTACGACAGCGTGTTCCAGTTCCCGGCAATATCCAGCAACTTCGCATAGCCATTGAAGAGTCGGATAACATTCCACAGGCCACAATCAACAGCCTGATCAACTCTGTTCAAAGGAGATGTGTCACACTGCATGAGGCAAATGGTGATCACACCAGATACTGTCTGGTTTTCTGATCCACTGACCTTTTTTCTAAGGTAACTTTGACCAACAGATTCATATCGCTATTCCCAGTCATGTGAAATCCATAGATTAGGGCTAAATTAATTTAATTCAATTGACTGATTTCCTTACGTGAACTGTAACTCAGTTAAATCGTTTTGGTTCAGTATAGATTTATTCGCCACACTGGGTTTTGCAGCTGCAAAAACACACATACAATACACACAAGCATATATATAGTATGCCTTCCAATGTGGCGGAGTCACCTTGCATTTCTAGGATAAACAATCAGTCTCTGTTGGTAGGCAAGAACTGAGTCTGTTCCTCCTATTGGTGTTATCGTGGGCCAACCTGAGTCCAGAACCTTCATGGGCAGGGATGTGTGTGTATGAGATAAGACCTCAGTTTGAGTATTGTTGGGATGGACACCTCTAGCCCCCCTCTCAGAGGTTTCTTCTCTCTTCAACTTTGTCCTCACCTCCACGTCTTTCTTTGCCCTAGTTCCACAGAAAATCGCCTGACCTTACCAGGAACTGAGAGTCGACTTTGGCTCTTTATCTACTTCCTTTAGAAACATGAATATAAAAGGAGTTCACTCTGCTTTAGAATGTAGTGAAATACTGGTAAATTCAAGAGGGTGCTAATAAATGAATGTCTAAACGTAGTTTTCATTGCCCTATGTCATTATGAATCACATTCAACTAATCATTAGATTCTTCTCTACCATTTTATAAACTTAATATGCTTGTACTTAACCGTGTTGAGTGAAATAAGAACCTAAGTTTGTTGTGACCGTTGGTAGTTTAACCTGCCCTGCTCTTGGTTGTATCACTTCCATTTTCAGCATTGGGAGGTAGTAACATTATGAGGCGTTTCCACAGTTTGGACCAATCAACTAGACCGATTGTCTTCGGGGAGGGTAGATATGGAAATTCAGTCTGTTTAGCTTTATAAATCAATATATACATAGACCCAATTTGTTTTCTTTTAATTTAATTTAGAAAAACCCAATGTTATCACACAGGAACCTTCAGCCACTAGCTAGCTTGTCAGTTGATTTTTAAAGTTGGCACTGTTCTGGCCGCAGAGCAGTAGCAGAGTTCTATTGGGCAGTGACCACTTTTTGACCACGGTCATATTGACATTCTATTCACTCTAACCATGCTAAATTCTCTGAGTAAATATTCTAACTTGTGAACCATCTATGTTAGAGACAGGATTTGCATTATAGTTTTTTTTTTTCCGGATCGACAGGGGCACACACCAACACTCAGACATCGTTTACAAACGAAACGTGTGTTTAGTGAGTCTGCCAGGTCAGAGGCAGTAGGGATGACCAGGGATGTTCTCTTGGTAAGTGTGTGAATTGGACCATTTTTCTGTCCTGCTAAGCTTTCAAAATGTAACGAGTACTTCTGGGTGTCAGGGAAAATGTGTGGAGTAAAAAGTACATTATTTTCATTAGGAGTGCAGTGAAGTAAAAGTTGTAAAAAATATAAATAGTAAAGTACAGATACTGTTGTGGAAAATATTGAGTCAAATATTTACACAGATACCGGAACTTGTGAATTCAATTTAGACTAACAGAGCCGAGCCCTTCCATGGAAAATACAAAATTATTATATTACAGAGTCCTGCCTTAAAAGTATTCTGTCTATGCATAACATATAGAGTCCCCTCCCTCTATATGAAAATAGCTTCCCTTGACCTTTCTCCACCATTATCTTTCCATCTCAGTTCTTGCTTGTTAACGCCCACATCTGACAGCCGTATATGTTATAATGGTAGCGGGGCCCTGGTCCTATATGTTCCATTCCTTATTCTGTCTCAGCTCTTCAAAGTGGACAGCCTAGATGCTGCTAATAACGCAAATGTAATCATAGTCATGAGTTTTGCTCCCACAATATCCCCAAAAACTTGTCTGGGACAACGAAACCAGGGCCAAAATCACGTAGCGTACACCCGACTTAAAACAGGCTCAAAAGTCCTCCCTCTGGACCAGCGATCACTCGCATGTTCCACACCACCTATAAAACACAATGACTTGAGCAGAGAAAGAAAATGCGTGTTAATAATTTCACACCACCCTTGATGAGAATTAGTTTGGGGCAATCTGTTCCATGCCAATGGGATGTTAGATCTTCTGCTGGGCTCTGTGAAAATGGGACTCTATTGGTTTCCCTCACACGTTACCCCAGACTTCCCTTCAGATCATCAGAGAGAACACACTCGCTCCCTCTCCTTCGTCCTCGTACTTGGGTGTCATAGCAAACTACGAGCTTTGTAATTACTTAATTGCACCATGTATTCACGGGAAGCCATATGTATGGCTTTAACATTAAGGTTTTGATGGCATGGTAAAATAAGGCCCCTTCCATTAAGATAACAATTTTGTCTAGCATTTGTCCCTTAGTCCATGACCATGTGGTTACTACTGCATCTCGAACAGATTTGGCTATCCCTTTTACACTTCCACCCTCCACAACTGCAGTCACTATCAATGACACGGTGAATCTATTCACGCTGCTAGTCGAAACTCGAAATGAATTCAATTTGAGTGACATTCACTTCTCTTATAGGTGTGTCATTCACCACTAGTGCCTTGGTGAACACTTCACCATGGTTGGAAGGTGCTATTATCGCCTGTTCACCCGTGTCTGAGTCTAACACCCCATAAGATTGTTTATCTGCTTCTAGGCTCTTCCATTAGATAACCGTCTGTTCCAAAATGATGCTGCCAGTAGTGTTTTGCTCGCACATATTGGTCAATTTAGGGGCTCGTAAGGGGATTGTTTAGCGGCTCGTAACTAAGCATTTCACTGTAACGACTACACCTGTTGTATTCGGTGCATGTGACTTATGATTTGATTTGATCAACGAATTTCACTACAATTGTAGTTTTGTTAGCGTATTGCTCGGTTAACATGTTTCTTAGAGTTGTGTTATCCCAGCACAGAATTTTATTGGGTAGGAGAAGCTTCCCCCCCCCCAAAGAGAGTCTGTGTTTCCATCTTTAACTTGATACACTATCGGCATTTGGGGAACAAACATTATTTTGACTACTCAGCCCTGAGCTACTCTCAGAAGGCTGAACATCTATGTCATGTCTGGGGTGGGTTTCCTGCTCCCTTCTCTCTGGGAGGATGTGAAAACATATGGTTTCAAGAGTGTCATTTTCACCGCTTCCCCCACACCAGGGCGGTGTTGCCGCAGGTACAGTAGGAGGGACGGTCTCATCTAGTTCTTCAGACATGAAGTGCCGTTCTGCTCTCTCCAGATCCATTTCTGCAACACAACGACTCCGCCCGGGGCAGAACCCACCCTCGGAGTACTGGTTTGTTTTTTACTCTCCTAGAACAACCCACACAACATGTCCACAGTGATTAATGTTCTGCTTCGCACCTGTGACATTAACAGCACTTATCACCCAATGCACCCTCTCATCTGTCCACTCTCCTATCCATTGTACTGGCATTGAAATGCAGTCATTATCATTGTTCCCCTAAATCACTACTGCTAGGAATACGGTTATCACTACACGGATGCTGTTAGGACAACACTTTTCTTAACATAATGCCTACTCTCCAGTCTCCTTTTCTCCAGCTCTTCTTCCAGCTTAACCATTAGTCAGAACGGATCTCATTTCACATGAGAAGTATGGATCCATCAGAGAGAGACTGTGGTTTTCACCTCTGTAGGCGCGGTGAGGGGTACCGTTTGGGGTCCGGACCAGCGTTTATTCTCCAAACACACGGGCTTGGTGGACTTTGATATACACTCGGTCCCCCAGACTCAGGCCGTGCTCGCGGTTATCTCCTGGGGTTCCGTTGCTCGTGTGCTACTCTTACCTGTGAATACACACACTGAAAGGCATGGGTCATTTTCTGATAGTATGACAACATTGATTCTGCCATTATGGAATCACCTCCCTTAGGAGAGTCTGAGCTGCAAAGTTCAGTGTAGATTTATTCACCACACTGAGTGTTGCAGCTAGAAAAGCAGACACACAATTCACGCAAGCATATGTTTATACCTTCCAATTAGGCGGAGTCCTTGTTTATCCTAGAAATACAATCAGTCGCTGTTGCTAGGCAAGAGCTGAGTCTGTTCCTCCTATTGGTGTTATCGTGTTGCCAGCCTCTGTCCAGAACCTTCGTGGGCAGGGATGTGTGTGTGATTAAGACACATTATGAATGTGACCAAAATAGCTTTTTACCACCTGATTAACATTGCCAAGGTGCGGATGTTTCTCTCTCAGGCTGATACAGAGGGACTCATCCACACTTTTATTACAAGCAGACTTGACTACTTTAATGCTCTCCTGTCTGGTCCCAAGAGAGCCATTGGTCAACTGCAAAACATACAGAAGGCTGCAGCACGGGTACTGGCCAAGACCATACAAAGAACACACATTACATTTGTTTTAAAGTCTCTGCACTGGCTGCCTGTGAGTTCTAGAGTACATTTTAAGATTCATCCATTGGTTTTTAAATCCATCCACGATTGTGCACCCCAATACATATCAGACATGGTTTTGAGTTATGTACCCAGTAGGTCCTTCAAGTCCTCTGGCACTGGCCTGCTAACTATCTAAAAGCCTAGGACAAAGAGGCATGGAGAGACAGCCTTTAATTACTATGCACCCAGACTCTGGAATAGTCTGCCAGAGAACCTGAGTGGGACAGAAACTGTGGACATATTTAAAATAGCTCTTAAAACACAACTTTTTAGCTTTGCTTTGCCTTAGGGTGCTTTTATAGTCTTTCAGTTCTATTGTTTTCTTTAGTTTTTTTATCCTCTTATGTTTGAGAGGGTCGCCCACCAAAACTCACGGACCAGGCAAGGAGGGCATTGATCACAGAGGCAACAAAGAGACCAAAGATAACCCTGAGCTGCAAAGCTCCACAGCGGAGATTGGAGTATCTGTCCATAGGGCCGCTTTAAGCCGTACACACTCAAGTTTTCTGTTGTTTTGTCTTATTTCTTGTTTGTTTCACCCCCCAAAAAAAAAAATAAAAAATTTCTTCAAAGTGGTGGGCATGTTGTTTACATCAAATGATTCAAACCCCCAACAAATCTATTTTAATTCCAGGTTGTAACGCAACCAAATAGGAACAATGCCGAGGGGGAGAATACTTTTGCAAGCCCCTGTACCACACCTGTCAGGTGGGTGAATTGTCTTGGCATAGGAGAAATGCTCAATAACAGGGATATAAACAAATTTGTTCTTAAAATTTGTGAGAAATATTATTTTTGTATAGGATCTTTATTTCAGCTCATGAAACATGGGACCAACATTTTACATGTTGTGTTTATATTTTTGTTCAGTATAAATTACACAGTGAAAAGAAGGAAGTCTACATAATAAAAAATATTCCAGAACTTGTTTGCAATAAGGCACTAAAGTAAACTGCAAAGAATGTGGCAAAGAAATTAACTTTGTTTCCTGAATACAAAGTGTTATGTTTGGGGCAAATCCAACACAACACGTCACTGAGTATTACTCTTCATATTTTCAAGCATGATGGTAGCTGCATCATGTTAGGGGTCTGCTTGTCATCGGGAAGGACTGGGTTTTTATGGGGGGATAAAATATATACGGAATAGAGTTAAACATAGGCAAAATCCTAGAGGAAAACCTGGTTCAGTCTGATATCAACAAATTCACCTTTCCGAAGGACAATAACCTAAAACACAATGCCAAATATACACCGGAGTTGCTTACCAAGATGACATTGAATGTATCTGAGTGGCCTAGTTACAGTTTTGACTTCAAACGGTTTGAAAATCTATAGTAAAGACTTGAAAATGGCTGTCTGGCAATGATCAACAACCAACTAGACAGAGTTTGAATAATTATTTTAAGAATGTGCAAATATTGTACAGCTCTTTGAGACTTACCCACAAATACTCACAGCTGTAATCGCTGCCAAAGGTGATTCTAGCACGTGTTGACTCAGGGGTGTGAATGCTTATGTAAATTAGAGATTTCTGTATTTTACTTTCAATACAAAAATATTATTTTTTTCTAAAACATGTTTTCACTTTGACATTGTGGGGTATTGTGTGTAGATGGCTGCGGGATTATTTAAAAAAATTAAAATAATTCAGTCTATAACAAAATATGGAATACAGTGCATTCAGAAAGTATTCAGACCCCTTGACTTTTTCCACATTTTGTTACGCTACAGCCTTATCGTAAAATGGATTAAATAGTTTTTGTTCTTATCAATCTACACACAATACCCCATTCAGACCCTTTACTCAGTATTTGTTGAAGCACTTTTGGCAGCGATTACAGCCTTGAGTCTTCTGGGCACACCTGCATTTGGGGGGTTTCTCCCATTCTTCTCTGCAGATCCTCTCAAACTCTGTCAGGTTAGATTGGGAGCGTCGCTACACAGCTATTTTTCAGGTCTCTCCAGAGATGTTAGATAGAGTTCCAGTCCAGGGCTCTGGCTAGGCCACTCAAGGATATTGAGACTTGTCCCGAAGGTGAACCTTTGCCCCAATCTGAGGTCCTGGGTGCTCTGGAGCAGGTTTTCATGAAGGATCTCTCTGTACTTTGCTCTGTTCATCTTTGCCTCGATCCTGACTAGTCGCCCAGTCCCTGCCGCTGAAAAACATCCCCAACAGCATGATGCTGCCACCACCATGCTTCAACATAGGGATGGTAACAGATTTCCTCCAGACGTGACGCTTGGCATTCAGGCCAAAGAGTTCAATCTTAGTTTCATCAGACCGGAGAACCTTGTTTCTCATGGTCTGAGAGTCCTTTAGGTGCCTGTAGGCAAACTCCAAGCGGGCTCTAATGTGCCTTTTTCTGAGGAATAGCTTCCATCTGGCCACTCTACCATAAAGGCCTGATTGGTGGAGTGCTGCAGAGGTGGTTCTGGAAGGTTTTCCCATCTCCTCAGAGGAACTCTGGAGCTCTGTCAGAGTGACCGTCGGGTTCTTGGTTACCTCCCTGACCAAGGCCATTCTCCCCCAATTTCTCAGTTTGGCCAGGCGACCGGCTCTAGAGAGAGTCTTGGTGGTTCCAAACTTCTTACATTTAAGAATGATGGAGGCCACTGTGGTCTTGGGGACCTTCAATGCTGCAGACATTTTTTGGTACCCTTCCCCAGATCTGTGCCTTGACACAATCTTGTCTCGGAGCTCTACAGATGTTTCCTTTGACCTCAGGGCTTGGTTTTTACTCTGACATGCACTGTCAACTGTGTGACCTTATATAGACAGCGGTGTGGTTTTCCAAATCATGCCCAATCAATTAAATTTACATTTACATTACATTTACATTTACATTGAAGTCATTTAGCAGACGCTCTTATCCAGAGCGACTTACAAATTGGTGCATTCACCTTATGACATCCAGTGGAACAGCCACTTTACAATAGTGCATCTAAATCTTTTAAGGGGGGGGGGGGGGTGAGAAGGATTACTTTATCCTATCCTAGGTATTCCTTAAAGAGGTGGGGTTTCAGGTGTCTCCGGAAGGTGGTGATTGACTCCGCTGTCCTGGCGTCGTGAGGGAGTGTGTTCCACCATTGGGGAGCCAGAGCAGCGAACAGTTTTGACTGGGCTGAGCGGGAACTGTACTTCCTCAGTGGTAGGGAGGCGAGCAGGCCAGAGGTGGATGAACGCAGTGCCATTGTTTGGGTGTAGGGCCTGATCAGAGCCTGGAGGTACTGAGGTGCCGTTCCCCTCACAGCTCCGTAGGCAAGCACCATGGTCTTGTAGCGGATGCGAGCTTCAACTGGAAGCCAGTGGAGAGAGCGGAGGAGCGGGGTGACGTGAGAGAACTTGGGAAGGTTGAACACCAGACGGGCTGCGGCGTTCTGGATGAGTTGTAGGGGTTTAATGGCACAGGCAGGGAGCCCAGCCAACAGCGAGTTGCAGTAATCCAGACGGGAGATGACAAGTGCCTGGATTAGGACCTGCGCCGCTTCCTGTGTGAGGCAGGGTCGTACTCTGCGGATGTTGTAGAGCATGAACCTACAGGAACGGGCCACCGCCTTGATGTTAGTTGAGAACGACAGGGTGTTGTCCAGGATCACGCCAAGGTTCTTAGCGCTCTGGGAGGAGGACACAATGGAGTTGTCAACCGTGATGGCGAGATCATGGAACGGGCAGTCCTTCCCCGGGAGGAAGAGCAGCTCCGTCTTGCCGAGGTTCAGCTTGAGGTGGTGATCCGTCATCCACACTGATATGTCTGCCAGACATGCAGAGATGCGATTCGCCACCTGGTCATCAGAAGGGGGAAAGGAGAAGATTAATTGTGTGTCGTCTGCATAGCAATGATAGGAGAGACCATGTGAGGTTATGACAGAGCCAAGTGACTTGGTGTATAGCGAGAATAGGAGAGGGCCTAGAACAGAGCCCTGGGGGACACCAGTGGTGAGAGCGCGTGGTGAGGAGACAGATTCTCGCCACGCCACCTGGTAGGAGCGACCTGTCAGATAGGACGCAATCCAAGCGTGGGCCGCGCCGGAGATGCCCAACTCGGAGAGGGTGGAGAGGAGGATCTGATGGTTCACAGTATCGAAGGCAGCCGATAGGTCTAGAAGGATGAGAGCAGAGGAGAGAGAGTTAGCTTTAGCAGTGCGGAGCGCCTCCGTGATACAGAGAAGAGCAGTCTCAGTTGAATGACTAGTCTTGAAACCTGACTGATTTGGATCAAGAAGGTCATTCTGAGAGAGATAGCGGGAGAGCTGGCCAAGAACGGCACGTTCAAGAGTTTTGGAGAGAAAAGAAAGAAGGGATACTGGTCTGTAGTTGTTGACATCGGAGGGATCGAGTGTAGGTTTTTCAGAAGGGGTGCAACTCTCGCTCTCTTGAAGACGGAAGGGACGTAGCCAGCGGTCAGGGATGAGTTGATGAGCGAGGTGAGGTAAGGGAGAAGGTCTCCGGAAATGGTCTGGAGAAGAGAGGAGGGGATAGGGTCGAGCGGGCAGGTTGTTGGGCGGCCGGCCGTCACAAGACGCGAGATTTCATCTGGAGAGAGAGGGGAGAAAGAGGTCAGAGCACAGGGTAGGGCAGTGTGAGCAGAACCAGCGGTGTCGTTTGACTTAGCAAACGAGGATCGGATGTCGTCGACCTTCTTTTCAAAATGGTTGACGAAGTCATCTGCAGAGAGGGAGGAGGGGGAGGGGGAGGAGGATTCAGGAGGGAGGAGGATTCAGGAGGGAGGAGAAGGTGGCAAAGAGCTTCCTAGGGTTAGAGGCAGATGCTTGGAATTTAGAGTGGTAGAAAGTGGCTTTAGCAGCAGAGACAGAGGAGGAAAATGTAGAGAGGAGGGAGCGAAAGGATGCCAGGTCCGCAGGGAGGCGAGTTTTCCTCCATTTCCGCTCGGCTGCCCGGAGCCCTGTTCTGTGAGCTCGCAATGAGTCGTCGAGCCACGGAGCGGGAGGGGGACCGAGCCGGCCTGGAAGATAGGGGACATAGAGAGTCAAAGGATGCAGAAAGGGAAGAGAGGAGGGTTGAGGAGGCAGAATCAGGAGATAGGTTGGAGAAGGTTTGAGCAGAGGGAAGAGATGATAGGATGGAAGAGGAGAGAGTATTGGGGAGAGAGAGCGAAGGTTGGGACGGCGCGATACCATCCGAGTAGGGGCAGTGTGGGAAGTGTTGGATGAGAGCGAGAGGGAAAAGGATACAAGGTAGTGGTCGGAGACTTGGAGGGGAGTTGCAATGAGGTTAGTGGAAGAACAGCATCTAGTAAAGATGAGGTCGAGCGTATTGCCTGCCTTGTGAGTAGGGGGAAGGTGAGAGGGTGAGGTCAAAAGAGGAAAGGAGTGGAAAGAAGGAGGCAGAGAGGAATGAGTCAAAGGTAGACGTGGGGAGGTTAAAGTCGCCCAGAACTGTGAGAGGTGAGCCGTCCTCAGGAAAGGAGCTTATCAAGACATCAAGCTCATTGATGAACTCTCCGAGGGGACCTGGAGGGCGATAAATGATAAGGATGTTAAGCTTGAAAGGGCTGGTAACTGTGACAGCATGAAATTCAAAGGAGGCGATAGACAGATGGGTAAGGGGAGAAAGAGAGAATGACCACTTGGGAGAGATGAGGATCCCGGTGCCACCACCCCGCTGACCAGAAGCTCTCGGGGTGTGCGAGAACACGTGGGCGGACGAAGAGAGAGCAGTAGGAGTAGCAGTGTTATCTGTGGTGATCCATGTTTCCGTCAGTGCCAAGAAGTCGAGGGACTGGAGGGAGGCATAGGCTGAGATGAACTCTGCCTTGTTGGCCGCAGATCGGCAGTTCCAGAGGCTACCGGAGACCTGGAACTCCACGTGGGTCGTGCGCGCTGGGACCACCAGATTAGGGTGGCCGCGGCCACGCGGTGTGGAGCGTTTGTATGGTCTGTGCAGAGAGGAGATAACAGGGATAGACAGACACATAGTTGATAGGCTACAGAAGAGGCTACGCTAATGCAAGGAGATTGGAATGACAAGTGGACTACACGTCTCGAATGTTCAGAAAGTTAAGCTTACGTAGCAAGAATCTTATTGACTAAAATGATTAAAATGATACAGTACTGCTGAAGTAGGCTAGCTGGCAGTGGCTGCGTTGTTGACTTTGTAGGCTAGCTGGCAGTGGCTGCGTTGTTGACACTACACTAATCAAGTCGTTCCGTTGAGTGTAATAGTTTCTACAGTGCTGCTATTCGGGGGCTAGCTGGCTAGCTAGCAGTGTTGATTACGTTACGTTGCGTTAAAAGAACGACAATAGCTGGCTAGCTAACCTAGAAAATCGCTCTAGACTACACAATTATCTTTGATACACAGACGGCTATGTAGCTAGCTATGTATTTATTTATGTATATATTTACTACATATGGACTCCAATGAAGTTGTAGAAACATCTCATAGCAAAGGGTCTGAATACTTATGTAAATAAGGTATTTCTGTCGTTTTAAAAAATTGTATGTAGTCCATTTTAAAATAAGTCTGTAATGTACCAAAATGTTGGATAATTCTAGGGGTTTGAATACTTTCCAAATACATTGTACAAAACACAAGAAAACCACGTTTTTGACAGACATTTTTTGAATGAACTTTAAAAAAAATATTATCCACCGTCAAATCTCGCTTAGGGCCTCTAAAATGCTGGAGGCGGTGCCTGGCCCTGCCCTGCCCTAGTGGTCATACATACATAATAGGACCTTTATTCTGCATTGTGAATTTTTGTATAATTTTATGATTTTTTTCTTACCTTTTTAATGGAAAAACTGTTTTAAAAAATGGCTGTTTAACCTTTTAACTGGCACACCAAGAAAAAGTGAGAAAATGTATTTTTCGTCAAAATTTGTATGTAGCCTCAATATAGGCCATAAATTAAGATGTTGTTTATGTGCATGATTTTAACTTTGACAATGCATCACGATTATCTCAACCAGCCAGTTGTTGCCCAATTAGCGTAAACTAATTTTGTACTGAAATTTGCATAGACTTTTTCAGTCATCTAAAAAATTATACATGCTTTTACATTATGTCTGCTTCATTAACTTACAATGGAAGTTAGGACTGATATCAAATATTAATAAAATATGATACGTGTAAAAATATGAATATTAGAATGCATGTAAATGAATGTTTTCAGTTTATATGCTTAAAGTACCAGTACAATTACATGTACTGAATGATATTATGAAACATATTGAAGATAACAGTCATACAGTGAATAATGATATGGATTTGAAAGGATTTTTGGATTTACACAGATTTTAAAAATCCCATAATATTTCTCTATTGTCCGTTATCTCTAGCTTTGACTTAATAGCATTCCGTTAATGGGCAACTCAACTTGTAAATCAACAACATATTAGTAATTTAATCATTTTGAAGTTATGTTTTCAAGGTCAACAACATTTTACAACATTCTCATTTCCCATTTTAAACACAATTAGTCAACTAAACGTGTGGTACTGTAAATGAGGTTTGGTTTTGCTCAAATGATTTAGATCCATGCTTATGTGTTCTATAATAAACCATTTTCATTCTGTGTTGTCATAGGGCTGCGTGGTCGGCCTGACATCCTCATCTCAGAGTCTACCTACGCCACCACCTCCCGTGACTCAGGGAAAGGCACTTCCTGAAGAAAATACATGAGACAGTGGAGAGAGGAGGAAAGGTGAGGACCACCACACAGGTTTCTTCTGTCCCTTTAGCTAATTCTGTCTCTTTAGAACTAATGGAGGAAATGTTGTGCTCTCAGGTTCTGATGCCAGTCTTGTCAGCCCTGGGAAGAGCTCAGGAACTGTGCATTCTATTAGAAACATTCTGGTAAGGTTTTGATTCCGAGTTTAATTTGCCAGTTCAATTAGTATTGTGATCATAGTGTCCATTTGTTAAGATGCCATTAATTGTGTGTTGATTTGGCGTTAGGCAATTCAGAAAATAATTTCACAGTAACACTCCTCTCCTTCCAATGGGAGCGAATGAACATGAAGGCCCCCCATCTACTTCTCCACAGGGCTCACCGAGAAAGCCAATCACCTCTACAAACTCTTCATCACCTGGACCGATCAGAAAAACCTTTGAACAGAGAAACACGTTTGAGTTCAAACACATCAAGGCCTTTGAACGCTCCTACGCAGACAACCAAGGACCAATGGGGCAGAAACATCATATTTTTGTATGCTACTACTATAACATTACTTTACAGTTGCAAAAGTTGAATGTATGTTTAGGCATGGATATGCTTTAGATACAGACAATTCCAATAATTTGTCCATTATAGATACTATTCTTCTTACCCCAGTGAATATTCTACATAGTCACTGTAGATCTGTTATTATTAGGTTTATCCATTAAATTGTGTTGGACCAGATAGTGTGCGACTTTCTAAATGAAATTATTGAAATATCACTACTGAAAAATGTGTGTTCCATGCTGGTCAGAAATGTTGCATGCTGGTCAGTCTCTACAGATTTTCAAGAATGTTTGATTTGTTACATTAAAGGTGCCTTATGCAGAAATTGCTCTGCCGTTTCCTGGTTGCAAAAATTCTAATAGTTTGTCTAATCTCAGTTTGTGACAAAATTAGCAAGTATAGTGTAGAGAATCATTGTACCATCTACACCGGTGTGAAATATATTTGTATTAATGTGTTTGAAGCTGGTGTACAAAACCGAAAGTAAAAGATGCAAATCCGAAACTTAAGAACAGGAAGCATAGGCATAGCACACATTGAACAGATCTACCACTTCTTAGACTTGATTTCAATGAGTGACAGATCTAACTAACTGGCAAACACAAAAAGCCTATTTCAGGGGGTAAAGACCCCCAGAAATTGGCCAATCACCCTCTACTGGCAAAAGTAAGAACTGCCAAAAAATGCACAGTGAAAGTAAAGAATCCATTTTCTGTCATGGAAAAGTGTTTTTATTTTTTTTTAGCCATACTAAGACAAACATGACAAAGTGTGTAAATATGAACACATTAGTGCAGGATATGAATAAATGTATTAAAATGCTGGAAGTGGATGCTGGAATTAAAATAATTACCACGCGAAGGAGAAAACGCCGTGCACATTAAGGAAATAGAAGCCTCTCTCTAGCAAGTTCCTGTTGTGTTCAGTGATTTAAGCAAATAAATTCCGGGCTATTAATTGAAGTTTGATGTAGATTACAGAGCTGAAGTAAATACCAATTTCTGCGAAGTTGGGGAGAAAAACAATCCTACTTTTTATTTTATGTTTATCAGATCATGACTGGGTATTGTGTGCAAGGCACCATCAGACTGACACAAGATCCTGAATGGTCAACAGAAACTGGAGATGGAAAATAGACCAACTCTAATACAAGATGAGATTATATTGAACTTTATGTATAAGCATGGTGTTACTGCAGTAATAGATATCAAATGGATACGTTGAAATTGAGATCGGTGAGCCAACCTGCTGAGTTTGTCCTCTGTCTGTGACCCCTGCAGGTGGAGTACATGTCGTTCAGCATCCATGCAGACGCTAAGGGCATCATGCAGCTCTTCCGCATGGCAGAGCCTCGCAACATGCCGCTGGTGCACGGAGAGGCCAGCCAAGAAGATGGAGTTCTTCAACTTCTTCAAGATCGAGCAGTTCAGGGAGTGACACCAAGATGTCCTTGTAACCCTAACTGTATCAAGAATGTCAGGGGGTTAGAGAAAAGGATATAGAATTGCAGTGTGTGCCACATGTTTGAGGAGCTCTGGGTAGTGTTTAGTAGTAGGGCACAGCAAAATGTTTTGCAACAGAAAACAACCGTCTTCTTATTAGACAAGTTCACATTTCGCAGTGGGGAGAAAAAGGTTTTCTCCCCACTGAACAGCCCTGGTATTATCCATTTATTTTGATCGGTGTTCATTGTTTGTGGATTTGTAAAAAGTTATTTAATACAGTCGATGCACTGAAATGAAACGTCCGAAAATGAACACTTGGATTATAGTGATGTTTGTGAGATCAGACATAATAATGTAAAATATGTTTAGATAGGTGTAACCTAGAGCCACGTGTGTTGAATTTTAATCTGAGGGTATCCTGTTATTGACACACTTGTTGAATTATGCAAGAGATTGTGAAAACAAATTAATGAGGCAGTCTAGACCGCAAATGCGAGTGCAGGTAGTGTAGACAGAGCAAATGTTGTTTGGTGTTTGTAGCCATGTTCCTCCCCTTTATGTTAATTTATTCATACATGCAAAGGAACCAATGTATTTATTCAGATGAGACACAAATATTCTGATTTTTAACACACACACAAAAAATACCTGATTCAATAAGAAAAAGTATACATGAGTGCATTCTAAGACAAAAAGAAGTGACATTTGAGAGTGAATTGAATATCTGAATTCCCACCCGAATCACTGAATTACATTCATTATTTGTACTTACCAGTAAAATATTTTATGTGCTAGAATTCAGTCGATATCTGATAGATGACAAAAATGTGAATAGTTTAGAGTATCTTCATGCATTGTCCAAGAATGTTGCATTTATTACAATTGTTTTTAAAACCTTAACAATTTAGATGACCAGTTGCCAGTGTTTGTAATTCAGGGTGTTTTATTCTCTGCCTTTGGCCTTGCAAGTTTTTGTCCTATTATTGCCCTTGGTTCACTTCTCCCCCATTTGTTCCCCTGCTCTCCCTGGGTGTAGAGTCTTCGGCTGGTCTCTCCAGAGCAAGCTCTTAATGAGCTGGGCCTCAACGTGCACCAGCTCCGCTTCACTTGCCGAGTGCAGCCCCACGACGCCCTCATCAGGATCTACACACACCTCAATAGGTACAGTAAGACAAAGTTGACAATTTTTATTCTTATTTGGGTAAAGCTTGGGCATACAATGTACAAAGTTTGTTCTATGTCTTGAGCAAAGAAAAGTATACATGTATCACAAAATAAAGTTACAGTAAGAGGACTAATATGAATGATTCATTCTCCCATTTCTCTATGTATTGCCTCTGTTCTCGTCTACTGAAAGGTTACAGCATCCAGCACCTCCCAGGCTCTTCAGCTGAAGAGCTATCAGGTAAGGAGGACGGGTGTTGGAAATGAGTGTTATTGTGCCAGACCACAGTGTCTGGGTGCACTGTCCATACATGGCTTGAAACAGGGTCTGCATCGCAAACACGCGTGACCGTCTGTTCGACAACGTACTAGCCAGTTGCACCACTGAAAAGCGATGTGATTGGAGGCAGTTCAAGCTTTGGAGTGTGCTTACGGTGCTAACTGAACCCTGTTGCACTATACACATTATGGCGCAGCCCACAACCTTAAGGAGTCCTGGGGTTTCTATAACTTGAGTCACCGTCGCCATATCCTGTGACGCACTTCTTTGACCAAAAACATCTAGCGACAGCAGTACATGCAGCGACCACAAGCCAGAACCTTTTCGAATCTAACCCTTTTTAGATAAACACTATGTAAATGTCAATGATATGATCAAAATACACTTTAGGTTAGTATGTTTCCTGATAGAGTACTACTTACGTTGGAGTCATTAAAACTCGTTGTTCAACCACTCCACAAATGTCTTGTTAACCAACTATAGTTTTGGCATGTCGGTTAGGACATCTACTTTGTGCTTGACACAATAACTTTTTCCAAAAATTGTTTACAGACAGATTATTTCACGTATCACTGGAATTGTGATACAGTGAATTATAAGTGAGAAGTTTACATACAATAAGTTGACTGTGCGTTTAAACAGCTTGGAAAATTCCAGAAAATGATGTCATGGCTGAAGAAGCTTCTGATAGGCTAATTGACATAATTTGAGTCAATAAGAGGTGTACCTGTGGATGTATTTCAAGGCCTACCTTCAAAAAGGCCAGACTACGGTTTGCAACTGCACATGGGGACAAAGATATATAACTGTTTGGCCGTAATGACCATCGTTATGTTTGGAGGAAAAAGGGGGAGGCTTGCAAGCCGAAGAACACCATCCCAACCGTGAAGCACACGGGTGGCAGCATCATGTTGTAGGGGTGCTTTACTGCAGGAGGGACTGGTGCACTTCACAAAATAGATGGCATCATGAAGTAGGAAAATTATGTGGATCTATTTAAGCAACATCTCAAGACCTCAGTTAAAGCTTGGTCGCAATTGAGTCTTCTAAATGGACAATGACCCCAAGCATACTTCCAAAGTTGTGGCAAAATGGCTTGAGGACAACAAAGTGAAGGTATTGGAGTGGCCATAACAAAGCACTGACCTCAAATCTATAGAAAATTTGTGTGCAGAACTGAAAAAGAGAGTGCGAGTAACGAGGTCTACAAACCTGCCTCAGTTACACCAGCTCTGTCAAGAGGAATTAATTGAGTCCATGTAAACTTCTGACCCACTGAGAATGCGATGAAAGAAAATCTGAAATAAATCATTCTCTCTACTATTATTCTGACAGTTCACATTCTTAAAATGAAGTAGTGATCCTAACTGACCTAAGACAGGGAATTTTACTAGGATTAAATGTCATGAATTGTGAAAAACTGAGTTTAAATGTATTTGGCTAAGGTGTATGTAAACTTCCAACTTCAACTCTACATGTATGCAAAGGTTTGTGGTTTACGATGGCAAAAAAATTGCTTCATCAATTGGCTTCAGAGTTTGTGAGTAGAATATAAAAAGCATACAATTACATTAGCTGATTGGATACAGTTGGAGCTAGTTTATCCAAACCATTCACTGTGCCACAGCAATGGTATAGAGCCCCCTATTCCTCCTGGCCCAAATCCATCTGAACATGGTGATGGAGGGACTCCACTTACAGCGACTAGTGGTGAAGTAGTAGAGCAGGGGGTCCAGACAGCTGTTGAGGCTGACCAGAGCCAGAGTCACCTGCCGGGCATTGTAGATGGCATTGGCATAGGGACAGTGATGGATGGCCCCTTGACGGCGGAGCAGGTGCAGGAAGTGAACCACATGGTACGGCAGGAAGCAGAGCAGGGTGATAGCCAGGATGGTGTAGATGACCCTCAGGGCTCCGCGGGCCGTGTTGGTCCGGATGAGAGCGATGCGTCGTGCCACCAGAGGGTAACACACCAGGATGACCACAGAGGGTAGTAGCGAGCCGAAGACGAGACTGAATAAGCTGTACGGCGCCACACGCCTGTCCCACTCGTGCTTTGAAAAGTTCTCAAAGCAGCTACGGCGCTGGGAGCGACCTCTGCCAGGTTTGCTGTCCAGAGGTCCCACTCGGATGAAGGACAGAACAGCCACCCCCGCCACCACCCACACTGCCACACTCACCACTACAGTATAACACGAGTTCCGGAGCCTCAGATAGATGTGAGGATGGGCGACGGCCGTGTATCGATCCACACAGATACAGGTCATGAAGGCGATGCTGATGTAGATGTTGGCGAAGAACAGCGTTCCTGTAATGCGGCAAGCCATGTCTCCGAATACCCAGTCGTTTCTGTTGAGGAAGTAGTGGATCTTGAAGGGCAGGGTGCAGAGGATGGCGGTATCGGCGAGGGCCAGGTTGATCACGTACACGTTAGATGAGGTGCGGGGAGTGATCTTGAAGATGAACATGTAGAGGGCTCCCACGTTTCCTGGCAGGCCCAGTGCCATCACCAGACTGTAGACGGCTGGGAAGAGGTAGAACTGGTAGTCTGCTGGGGTACTGCAGTTGCCAGGGAAATCTCCAACAGATGTATTCATTGTTTCAGGTCGGATAATAAAAATGAGCTTGTAGGTGACAGTGCCAGTGGGAGAGTTTACTTCTGCTTTCCTTTGCTGATTATGGAACCTATGGTGAAAGTGTTCACGGTCAGATATTATCACTGTTGATGTTTTACAGAAGATATTTCTCATCCTATCCTCTGCTTGCTTGACTTATCATGCCGTAGTTCACCAATACAATCACAGCTTCCATTGTAAAAAGTTGCTGTTTGAATTTCTTTATCTGATTTACATTTTAGTCATCGAATTGAAACTATCAAGATATTTTTCAACTTATGAACACCGTGTGATGATGGCTGTATTCTGTGACTATAGGCTACAATTCTTAACTATGACTAAATCACGTAAACTGTGTTGGTAAAAGATAAAGTATGTTTAAAGAAAAAAGTACTTGCGTTTCTGAAGAACACTCGCTGGATCCACAAATCCACCAAAAAAAGTCAGCTAATTATTACATAGTAGGCTAATAAACATGAGCACTAAACAAATGCATTGTCTGTTTCCCCCCACACCTTCATATGAGCTTGGTGTCATGGGCATGGAAATTTCTTTGTGAGCTCTGTCGCGTGAGTGGGTGGTGCTCAGTGCTATATCAAACTACACAGGAAATCTTCAGTGCATGTACTGTGCTCCTCCGTGGGTGGGTTGTATATCAGACACCAATCATCCTGTCATGTCGTGGCCTCGTTATTATTTTAGTTGAAGGTGTTAGACCTCATTAATAACAGTACAGGACTAGCTGTCAACACAAGCAAGCCATGCCATTGCCACAAGGTCAGTTTAAGATTGACTTACTTTATAATTGACCTACTGTTTCATCTTCTACTTAACTTGCATGATAGTTTAATGGATCCTTGATACTTCCCTGGGGGTTGTGTCCTCACTAAATGATGCTAAGCTTGTCAAATTGGTGGCACTTGTCAGTGCATTTGATATGCTATTCTGGGTGTCTTGACTCTTCTTCAACACTGGAGGGCGCTTAACACAAGTCAAATGTCCTTACAGCTGGTCATATCATTGTCTGCAGCACAGCAACAAGCCATACCGCTGACAGTAAAAGCAAAATTCAAAAGCATAATTATTGAAAGGGATTTTGATCCATATATTTGCTGTGAGGGCTTTATGGCTTTGTCGATGTACTGATGCTTATATGTTATTCAAAATGTAATTTAAAATGTAATTTAATCCAAAATAGGATGTTTTGACGTTGACATTCAAATCATTATTTTGTTCATTATTTTTTTGTTATTCTCTAAATAATAATGCTAAATTACACACAACAATTCAATACCATGTATATCATCATCATGGAATATCCAGCAATGCATATCTTTCATCCTCTTGGATGACTGGAATGTTACTGAAATCCATTATTGATTTGTACCGTAAGGGTTGTTCAAAGAGAATAATCAGGTGCTGTTCATGTTGTGAACTATTCCTGAAAACCGTAGACAACTGGTTTGGACCTGGTTATAAGAACAGATGGGAACCCCCCCCATCACCACCAGGGAGAATCCAACACAGCCAGAGTCGGTTGGACACAGGCAGCAATCACCGGCCAGATGTACTGTAGTCTTCTTGGCCAAGCACAGCATGATGGATGGCTGACACACACAGTCACACCCACAATGCACGGCTGATAAGTCACAGAATCAAGTTAGATGATGGCTGAAGCCAGGAAGTAGCTCTCTCTCTCATCCTACCCTCACTCTCCAGCCCCCCCCCCCTCTCCGCTGTGCTGTTGCCTAGCAACGCTGCTGCTGTACTCACCAGTCGTTCACAACATCCAATCCCACCCTCCCCGAGAGGAGGGAAAGAGAAAGGGGGATACCTAGTCAGTTGTCCAACTGAATGTACTCCACTGAAAATGTGTCTTCCGCATTTAACCCAGCCCGTCTGAATCAGAGAGGTGCGAGGGGGCTGCCTTAATCGACATCCACGTCTTCGGCGCCCGTGGGAAGAGCACTGCCTCTATCAGTGTTCGACACATTTTACCACAGCCACAAGACACGAGCGAGGGCTAAGATATATTTTGTAGCTGCTCACTTGATGGTAACTCCATACACTGTAATTTCCCAAGCGGTGTATATATCTAAAGTAGCCTATGTGAGGGTTTAGTAATTAACCTGTGTGAAAAGTGGGTTGAGAGCTGATAAGTGGTGCTTAAAATGGAATCTCTGCATTCAGATGAGGGTCAGAAACCATACATATTTACTGAGGGTGTGAGGAGACAAATGAAATAACAATGAAAAGCTGAAATGTCTTGAGTCAATATGTTAGGGCAATCCTAAATATGTTCAGGAGTAAAAATGTGCGATAACAGTGTGTTAACGTGATTTTTTATGTTTACCTCATCTCTGTACCCCACACATACAATTATCTGTACAGTCTGTACTACCCTACCCTCTGTACTACCCTCAGTCGAGCAGGGAATTTCAAACACAGATTCAACTACAAAGACCAGGGAGGTTTTCCAATGCCTCACAAAGAAGAGAGGGGGAAAAACTGACATTGAGTATCTCTTTGAGCATGGTGAAGTTATACTTTAGATGGCGTATCAATACACCCAGTCACTAGAAAGATACAGGTTGTTCTTCCTAACTCAGACGCCAGAGAGGAAGGAAACCACTCAGGAAATGGTACCATAAGGCCAATGATGACTTGAAAACAGTTAGAGTTTAACAGCTGTGATAGGAGAAAACTGAATGACAGAGTGAAAAGAAAGACTCCTGTACAAAATAAAACATTTCCAAAATATACATCCTGTTTGGAACAAGACACTAAAGTAATACTGCAAAGTTTTTTGCAAGAAATTCACTTTTGTCCTGAATACAAAGTTTTATGTTTGGTGCAAATCCAATACAACACATTACTGAGTACCACTCGTCATATTTTCAGGCATAGTGGTGGCTGCATGTTAAGGGTATGCTTGTAATAATTAAAGTCTGGGGAGTTTTTCAGGATAAAAAAATGTACGGAATGGTCTTATCACAGGAAAACCTTGTTCAGTCTGCTTTCCACCAGACACTGGGACATTAATTCACCTTTCAGAAGGACAATAACCTAAAACACAAGGCCAAATCTACCCAATGAGTTGCTTACCAAGAAGACAGTGAATGTTCCTGAGTGACCCAGTTACAGTTTTGACTTAAATCTGCTTGAAAATCTATGGCAAGAACTAAAAATGGTTGTCTAGCAATGATCAACAATCAATTTGACAGAGCTTGAAGAATTATGAAAATAATAATAGGAAATGTTTCACAATCCAGGTGTGGAAAGCTCTTAGAGACTTACCCAGAAAGACTCACA
The DNA here is from genome assembly GCF_023373465.1 of Oncorhynchus keta. Taxonomy (NCBI): domain Eukaryota; kingdom Metazoa; phylum Chordata; class Actinopteri; order Salmoniformes; family Salmonidae; genus Oncorhynchus; species Oncorhynchus keta. The sequence continues at coordinate 39,266,582 of NC_068447.1, forward strand.
GCTGTAATCATTGCCAAAGGTGCATCTACAAAGTATAAACTCGGGGGTATGAATACTTATGTAAATTAGATACTTCTGTATTTCATGTTCACAACATCAACAAAAAACAAGTTTTCATATTTAATCCATTTAGAATTCAGGCTATAACACAACTAAATGTGGAATAAGTCAAGGGGTATGAATATTTGTATCTGCATATCACGCTGTATCTGTAACGGCTGTCGTGGGTTGAAGAAGGTGAGGACCAATACGCAGCGTGGTAGGTGTCCATATTGTATTTAATACGAATACTGAACACTTGAACAAAAACAATAAAACGACAAAAAAATGAACAGTCCTGAACGGTGCAGCAAAACACAGAACAGAAAAGAATCACCCACAACTCAAAGGTGAAACCAGGCTACCTCAGTATGGTTCTCAATCAGGGACAATGATTGACAGCTGCCTCTGATTGAGAACCATACCAGGCCAAACACAGAAATCACAAACTATAGAAAAAAGGACATAGACTGTTTATTTGGACATGAAGCTAAAAAAGTTTAATTTGGCTCTTTACTCCATAAGTATTTGGACAAATTCACTTATAGTGTATTCAATTTGTCAAAAGTTTAGTATTTGGTCCCACATTCATAGCACGCAATGACAACAAGCATGTGACCACAAACTTGTTGGATGCATTTGCAGTTTGTTTTGGTTGTGTTGCAGATTATGTTGTGCCCAATATAAATGAATGGTAAATAATGTATTGTGTCCTTTTAGAGTCACTTTATTGTAAATAAGAATACAATCTATTTTTTTCTGAACACTTAAATTCATGTGGATGCTACCATGATTACAGATAATCAGCAAAGAACAGTGTATAATGCTTACCTTCCCTGTTATTGCCAATGGCGAAAGGTTAGTGTGTTTTGAGGATATGATCTTTGTGCATCTGTTACTTTCAAATGCATTATTATTCACAATTCATTCATGAGTATCTGTGGTCATGGTAGCATCCACATTGATGTAGAAGTATTCTTATTGACAATAAAAGTGACTGCAAAATGTGAATTTGTACAAATAGTTGACACCTTCAAATGTGGGGCCTAGATACATAGTGTTTTCATTTCTAAACGGTAAAAATACCTTCAAATTAAAAGGGGACATTCTGTAGCAGAGAGTGTTAATACAAAACCATATACAAAATTAATAATGCGACTAAATATTTAGGAAGAGGTAATCTTTTCATGGAGTTTGTGAAGGAGTAAACCACATGAAAAAACAGCTTAGTAGTACGCAAATGTATTTATTTATCAAATTCAGTTTCCTAGTTCTGAGGTTCTGCATAGACCTGCCCATATAGGACCTGCCTCTGTACAATAGCCAACTCTAAAGCTGATTGGTTGACAATACATTTTCATTTCCATTCACTTTAAGCAACAAGCGCCCGCACTGTTGATTCTGAAGGCCTGGGGGCAGATTTTAGACCCCTGGCAACACATGATGGCTGAATATGATTGGATAAAAGATCTAACATAAAGACCAGCCCTCCAAATCTCAACCTGGGGCTGGAAGCAGTGCAACCGAGAGGAAAGCTATGAAATGAAGAGTATAACTCTTACTCAGGGGAATAATTTAATACATATTTGTGGGAAAATATATATTTTTTAAATTATATTCTGATGATGTTTAGGCCAGCAGAGAAGGCCTTGCTGGCCCTGACGGCCCACCACTGAGTCTTGCCCCCCTTGAAGTTCTTGAGAGAGCAGACAAGGAAGTGAGAGAAGGGAAGAAGTCCATTCGAGCAGCAGCAAAGGATAAACACATTGACTGAATAGCTAGGTTTCCATCCAATTGTCCGGATTTTCCTTGCAAGTATTCTAAAACCTGCATAAAGAAAATATGTGGATTTTCCCACCAGTGGTGTTACTCTTGTTGTTGCAGACAAGAATCAGTGTGTGATGACACAGTGAACACAAAATGTACTTTTTCGATTAAGTTTTCATGTACTGGATAAAAATCGAAAGATCAATGTGTTTCTATCGCATTTTCAACTCTACGGATAGTTTTGCCGCACACCATTGCGTTACAAAGCAAATGTGCCTTCTCTGGTGTTGGTATGTGCGCAGTTTCTAACAGCTCGCAAATACCGTGCGGGTAGACTAGTCTACTTGATGAGATTATTATTGATAAGAGCAAGAATATTTTCATTTGTCAAACAGCAGTCAAGCATCTATCATCATGTCACTCACCAGAATAAGGCCCTTGATATTTATTGGAAAGGAGAATCAAGCTCATCGCCGTGCACTTTCACCACCCTGTGAAATTCATCATAATTTATTTAATCTGTAGCCTAATAACTGCATAGTGTCATGAGTGTCGGGGGACCACACACCATATCATCGCGTCACTCCAACTTTACTTCGATAAGATGGTTATTTTATCAATATTTGCGCATAAAGGCATTTCCACCATAATTTCTCGTACATTCATTTTAAAGAGACAAAAAGATTCCACCATGTCGAACTAACAAATTATCTGTAGGCATTTATAGAATTGTACAGAAACTTGCAGTGTCCATCATAGCTGTCATGATTTTTATTAATTTAGTGCATTTGGAAAGTATTCAGACCCCTTGACTTTTTCCGGATTTTGTTAAATTATAGCTTTAATTCTAAAATTGATTAAATCGTTTTCCCCCTCATCAATCTACACACAATAATAACAATAATAACAAGGCAAAAACAGATTTTATAAATAAATCAAATTGAATAACTAATATCACGTTTACATAAGTATTCAGACCATTTACTCAGTACTTTGTTGAAGCACTTTTTGCAGCGAATACAGCCACAAGTCTTCTTGGGTATGATGCTTGGCACACCTGCTTGGCACACCTGTATTTAGGGAGTTTCTCACATTCTTCTATGCAGATCCTCTCAAGCTCTATCAGGTTGGATGGGGAGCATCGCTGCACAACTATTTTCAGGTCTCTCCAGAGATGTTCGATCAGGTTCAAGTCTGGGGTCTGCCTGGGCCACTCAAGGACATTCAGAGACTTGTCCTGAAGCCACTCCTGCATTGTCTTTGCTGTGTGCTTAGGGTCGTTGTCCTGTTGGAAAGTAAACCTTCTCCCCAGTCTGAGGTCCTGAGTGCTCTGGGCAGGTTTTCTTGAAGGATCTCTCTGTACATTGCTTCGTTCATCTTTCCCTCGATCCTGACTAGTCTCCCAGTCCCTGTTGCCGAAAAATATCCCACAGCATGATGCTGCACCACCATGCTTTACCGTAGGGATGGTGCCAGGTTTCCTCCAGACGTCACATCCCTGACCAAGGCATTTCTCCCCCGATTGCTCAGTTTGGCCGGGCGGTCAGCTCTAAGAAGAGTCTTGGTTGTTCTAAATTTCTTCAATTTAAGAATGTTGGAGGCCACTGTGTTCTTGGGGACCTTCAATGCTGCAGATGATGTTTTGGTACCCTTCCCCAAATCTGTGCCTAGACACAATCCTGTCTCAAAACTCTACGGCTTGTTTTTTTCTCTGACATGCACTGTGTCAACTGTGGGACCTTATATAGACAGGTGTGTGCCTTTCCACATCATGTCCAATCAATTGAATTTACCACATGTGGACTCCAATGAAGTTGTGGAAACCTCTCAAGGATGACCAATGGAAACAGGATACACCTGAGCTCAATTTCGAATCTCATAGCAAAGGGTCTGAATACTTATGTAAATAAGGTATTTCTATATATTTTTTAAATGATATTTGCAAAAATTCCTACAAACCTGTTTTTACTTCATCATTATGGGGTATTGTGTGTAGATTGGTGAGTTATTTCTGTCTGTAACGTAACAAAAGGTTGAAAAAGTCAAGGGGTGTGAATACTTTCCGAATGCACTTTACAAATGACTGGATGGAAACATGGTTAATGACACTGAAGGGGTACATTGACATAAACGAAAATGAACATGTACCTGTGTGAATGAGAGCCTATGATAGACGTGGAGTCTGAGCTTGCTAAACATAGCAAGAATCTCACAGAGCAGTTTCATGGGCGTAATAGCCTCAAATGCAGAGAACTTGCCTATGACGTGGCACATCAAAACAACATCCCTGTCCCAGACAGAAATAGAAGGGTAAGTGATATTGAACAGAGAGCTCTACAGAGTGCTTCATAGTAAACATTTAATTACTTTAATACACATATCCAGTACCAGTCCAAAATTTGGACACACATACACATTCAAGGGTTTTTCTTTATTTTTACTATTTTCTACATTGTAGAATAATAGTGAAGACATCAAAACTATGAAATAACACTTGGAATCATGTAGTAACCTAAAAAGTTTTTTTTAAAGCAGCCAACAAGGGCTCAGCATATGTGGGAACTCTTTCAAGACTGTTGGAAAAGCATTCCAGGTAAAGCTGGTTGAGAAAATGCAAAGCTTGTGCAAAGCTGTCATCAAGGCAAAGGGTGGCTACTTTGAAGAATCTCAAATATAAAATATATTTTGATTTGTTTAACACATTTTGAGTTACTACATGGTTCCATATGTGTTGTTTCATAGTTGTGATGTCTTCACCATTCTTCTACAATGTAGAAAATAGTAAAAAATAAAGAAAAACCCTTGAATGTGAATGTGTGTCCAAATATTTTGAATGGTACTGTATATGTGTATTAAAGTAATTAAATGTTTACTATTTCATCCCATATTCCTAGCACACAATGATTACATATGTTTCTAAGCACTTCTAAATTAATGTGGATGTTACCGTGATTACAAATAATACTGAATGAATCTTAAATATTGATGGGTGAGATAGTTACAGAGGCATAAATATCGTAAACGGTTCACCCGATATGAATGAAAACACCCTCAAATTAAAGTCGACAGTCTGCAATTTTACCTCATAGTCATTTTATCATTTCAAATCCAAGGTGCTGGAGTACAACAACAAATTTGTTCCTGTCCCAATACTTTTGGAGCTCACTGTATATCTGAATGTAGGCATACATTTAAAATTACAATATACCACACCCCCATACCATGAATTAAACTGTGACCTACCAGCACCACCAAGCACTTGTCACAGACACCATCAAGCACTGTCACAGGACACCACCAAGCACTTGTCACAGGACACCATCACCCACTTACCCCAAGGTGGCTCAACTTACCCTGCCCCGACGCTCAACTTACCCCATACCGGAGAACAATCTATGTTTTTAAAGCTGTTATGTTTACATGAATTCTGATTATTTCCAGGGATACACAACAACCCCCCCCCCCAAAAAAACAAATGTGAAGATTACTAGAATTCCCTTGACGTAGTGATGCTGAATGTAAAAAATGGCTCAACGTACTCCACTCTCCCCAACTGTAGTCTCATGAAACATTTGATCTCAAATCCAAAATACTGGAGTATAGAGCCAAATTAATAGTTTTAGCCTCATTGTCCAAATACATACATACGCAGGGGAGTGTGTATCTGTTAGGATTGAGGGGGTGGAGACTAGCAGCTGAGTAAAGCCTGCAGCTCATCTTGCCCTACCTTTCCAAAAAAACTAAATGCATCACATACATTCACCATCTGAGTCGGAATTATTGAAATAAACGTAATGTCTTGACAGTCAGAGACAATGGCTTTCAGAACTCTTATAGTGATAGCTTTGAGTCCACACAATGAAGCACTCACTCTCTCATCTTTGTTAACACTTTCCTGGGTAATCAGCTTAATGCTAATCTTCACTGCTTCACTCACTCATCCCAGAGCAGTTCCCTTGTATTATTGGCGAATGTTCACTTAATTTTTTTTATTGTCCTCTCTGAAAATGACTGGTACTTTTCAGTTATTCAAGGGACTATTCAAGCATGGAATTTGACAAGCCTACTTTGGAGAAAGCGTACCAGCGTACTACTTCCTGGTCAAAGGAGACATGTGCATTTGAAATGTGCTGCTTTAGCTCAGAAATAGAGGGGAGGGTATAGAGATAAGGAAAGATTTGTTTGCAGTATCATGGAAGATGCTCAGCAACTAACTATTAGTTCAGGTCTTAAGAATGTCCCAGAAATCATACATTCAATGCTATATATCTATGTACTTTCACAAAGCCCAGTGTGTCCTTGTATTTCGTTGTTTTGCCCATCTCTGAGTACGATCATCAAATTTTGTGAAGAACTGTTACATTCCAGTGTCATAAAAATGGCATTCCAAGACCTTCCACTTGGGGTTTGATGTTCTGTATCCCTCTTCTTCAGAGCAGCTGGCAATTTGATATGAACAGTACTTTCCTTTGTACCTGTACCAGCGGGTCTGACTATGACCCTGATTCATGTTAGCCAGCCGTGGCTTCATAAGGATACTCTACTCTTGTTATCTTGGCTGAAGACTTCAATTATGATTATGACAGCACTCAGGCTGCTATTGACTTTGAAACAGTGCTTCCTCTACAGCACAAAGACCTTGTCGGAAGCAAAGGGGCTTTGCCTGCCTGGCTTTGACTGTCAGTCCGAGGCTCCTTAAGTAATTAGGCTTACCCAGGCTAACACGATTAACACACAATGGGGCCAAGGTCAAAACTTTGAATGACTCTTACTACTGAACATATTTAAGCCTGGTTGCTTTTACATACTTTTCTTAATGGATGTTGACATACTGAAGGCTCCTCAGCAGAGTTGTGATTAATGTCTGGATCCCTCCCTGGGTTTATATAATGTAAACTACTTTCTAGGTTAACATATATGGATGAATATGCATTTAAAGGGGCAGCAGGTGAAACAAAAACATAGCGTTCTCCCTGCCCCTGTTTCGGTAAAAAGCCTAGGGATGGGTCTGAAGAAATGTAACCACTCTCAAATTCAGAGACTTACCATGCATGATATCAAAATGATAGTTGAACCATGTTTTGAGGCTAAATATTGTTTGTTTAAATTAACTTGGTTTGCAAACGGAGTAAAAAAAAAAGCTCATTAATGGGTATGACAGTGCATGAGGCGTTTAGAAGTTATATTCTTCAAGAATCAATGGGTACATGTCATTCATGGGTGGTAGGGTAGCCTAGTGGTTAGAGCGTTAGACTAGTAACCAGAAGGTTGCAAGTTCAAACCCCTGAGCTGACAAGGTACAAATCTGTCTTTCTGCTCCTGAACAGGCAGTTAACCCACTGTTCATAGGCCTTCATTGAAAATAAGAATTTGTTCTTAACTGACTTGCCTAGTTAAATAAGGATTGAAAAATATGGATGTAGCAACTGCAGATTGCCCCTTTAAATGTATATTTAAAGAAACATGCCACTACATTACATGTATCCTGAAGAAGTGCATTACAGAACCAGCACTGCATATGAGTCATATGCATGAGATGATCATCGCATTTACTTGTCACCCAACATGCTTTTACAGAGTCATATTTAATGCACAGGCCTGAGTGAACATATTATAAAATGTACACCAAGGAGATCTAACTAAAGTATAATTTAATCAGCTCTCTTCAACACGACTTATTGATTTTACATTTGATTGGCACTACCTTGTACTAGCTTGTGTGTACAATCACACACAAAAATAGCTTCATGTCAGTACATTGCAGCACCCAGGAATTGAGAGAGCCAGATGTGACGTGTGCACACAAGAATACACGACCAGCAATTCCCAAAGTTGTCTGGGCAAAAAAAAACATTTACACCTGATGTTTTCATTTAGTCCCTATAGGTGCTGGCCTTGATATATCTCAGTGAGATACATATTCTTCGCATAGGGAAGGAAGGCTCTTTGCTGGCTTGCCTCCAGTAGCCAATGCTGCAGCTTAGTGCCCTCGGCAGGCCGATAGAATGGAGGGAGCAGTGGGGCTGAAAGACTTGGTAATCAACATTAACAGGGGCTCTTGAATTAATCATGGCTGCCGTTAGCATGTTGGCTAAGTGCCTCGGGCTGGTCTCATACCTCTCTGGTAAAGGAAACAGCATCGTACGAGCTTGACCTACAAAAGGCCACGAGGGCATGAGACACATCTTGTACAAATGTTGTATACCCCAATGTGTATGTGTGATGATGTTTATCATTAACCATTTCAATGATTGATAAGGTGCTCACTCTCAGGTTATTCTCCAATGGAGTCGGATGCTGAGTCTTCGTAGTAAAGTCTCACTAATCATTATCATTTCAGAGTAACTGTATTGTGTGATGATCAATAATGAACCACTACAAAGAACCCACTGGGAGAAACGTGATGACGTTGAAACAATACCGATACTGATTGGATTTGCAAAAAGTCAACTTAAGGGAATTTAGTATTTTTTCATACAAACTTTTAACCTTAAAGCCAATGTCATGGTGAAATGTCTTGTTAAATTCATGTTGAATTCACATTAGTTGCATAGCCGTGGGAAGTAGGGGTGCTGAGGGTGCTGCAGAACCCCCTGAAAAATCAGAATAAAAAAATATATTGATAAAAAAATATACACATACGTATGTATATGTTTATATGTATGTATGTATATATATGTGTATATATATATATATACAGTGGGGCAAAAAAGTATTTAGTCAGCCACCAATTGTGCAAGTTCTCCCACTTAAAAAGATGAGAGGCCTGTAATTTTCATCATAGGTACACTTCAACTATGACAGACAAAATGAGAAGAAAAAAAATCAGAACATCACATTGTAGGATTTTTAATGAATTTATTTGCAAAATATGGTGGAAAATAAGTATTTGGTCACCTACAAACAAGCAAGATTTCTAGCTCTCACAGACCTGTAACTTCTTCTTTAAGAGGCTCCTCTGTCCTCCACTCGTTACCTGTATTAATGGCACGTGTTTGAACTTGTTATCAGTATAAAAGACACCTGTCCACAACCTCAAATAGTCACACTCCAAACTCCACTATGGCCAAGACCAAAGAGCTGTCAAAGGACACCAGAAACAAAATTGTAGACCTGCACCAGGCTGGGAAGACTGAATCTGAAATAGGTAAGCAGCTTGGTTTGAAGAAATCAACTGTGGGAGCAATTATTAGGAAATGGAAGACATACAAGACCACTGATAATTTCCCTCGATCTGGGGCTCCACGCAAGATCTCACCCTGTGGGGTCAAAATGATCACAAGAACGGTGAGCAAAAATCCCAGAACCACACGGGGGGACCTAGTGGATGACCTGCAGAGAGCTGGGACCAAAGTAACAAAGCCTACCATCAGTAACACACTACGCCGCCAGGGACTCAAATCCTGCAGTGCCAGACATGTCCCCCTGCTTAAGCCAGTACATGTCCAGGCCCGTCTGAAGTTTGCTAGAGAGCATTTGGATGATCCAGAAGAAGATTGGGAGAATGTCATATGGTCAGATGAAACCAAAACAGAACTTTTTGGTAAAAACTCAACTCGTCGTGTTTGGAGGACAAAGAATGCTGAGTTGCATCCAAAGAACACCATACCTACATGGGGGTGGAAACATCATGCTTTGGGGCTGTTTTTGTGCAAAGGGACCCGGATGACTGATCCGTGTAAAGGAAAGAATGAATGGGGCCATGTATCGAGAGGTTTTGAGTGAAAACATTCCATCAGCAAGGGCATTGAAGATGAAACATGGCTGGGTCTTTCAGCATGGCAATGATCCCAAACACACCGCCCGGGCAACGAAGGACTGGCTTCGTAAGAACCATTTGAAGGTCCTGGAGTGGCCTAGCCAGTCTCCAGATCTCAACCCCATAGATAATCTTTGGAGGGAGTTGAAAGTCCGTGTTGCCCAGCAACAGCCCCAAAACATCACTGCTCTAGAGGAGATCTGCATGGAGGAATGGTCCAAAATACCAGCAACAGTGTGTGAAAACCTTGTGAAGACTTACAGAAAACGTTTGACTTGTCATTGCCAACAAAGGGTATATAACAAAGTATTGAGATAAACTTTTGTTATTGACCAAATACTTATTTTCCACCATAATTTGCAAATAAATTCATTAAAATCCTACAATGTGATTTTCTGGATTTTTTTTCTCATTTTGTCTGTCATAGTTGAAGTGTACCTATGATGAAAATTACAGGCCTCTCTCATATTTTTAAGTGGGAGACCTTGCACAATTGGTGGCTGACTAAATACTTTTTTGCCCCACTGTATATATATATATATATATATATATATATATATATATATATATATATATTTTTTTTTAGATTAAAAAAAAATGTTTTTAACTACATTATTAGTTGAACGATATATGGTAGATGTCTAAATAAATATTTCAGCATCTCAGCTTTGGAAAAAAAAGGTAGTTGTAGAATTACGAACCAGCAGCATACCACCCTGCATCCTACTGCTGGCTTGCCTCTGAAGCTAAGCAGGGTAGGTCCTGGATGGGAGTCTAGCTATTGCTGGAAGTACTGTTAGAGGGTCAGTAGGAGGTACACTTTCCTGTGGTCTAAAAAAAAATATCCCAGGGGAGTGATTGGGGACATTGCCCTGTGTAGGGTGTTGTCTTTTGGTTGGGGTGTTAAACTGGAGTCCTGACTCTCTGTGGTCACTAAAGATCCCATGGCACCTGTCATAAGACATGGGGTGTTAACCGCTGTGTCCTGGTTAAGTTCCCAATCTGGCCCTCATACCATCATGGCCACCTAGCCATCCCTGGCTCATTCATCCCCTATAAATACTCCCCAGGTTGTTGCTGTGAATGAGAATGTGTTCTCAGTCAACTTACCTCATAAAATAAGAATCTTGCAGGATTCAATACTTGGAATTGTAAGACTTGGTACCCTTTCTCTGCAATTGTTATTCTAATTGAATGCAGAAAGAACAAAAACCCTGTCCTCAAACATTTACATCAAAAGGTGCAAAGTTACGCTGGTAAACACTAAAATACATTTTGTTTTTTATTTAAATCACAAAAGTAGTGTACTGGGCCTTTACTAGTCCTGTATTAGTGGACCGATATAGCCATCTTCAGTTCAGGCAACAACAAAAGATTCTGCATTACCCATCGGCAAAAAAATCGTAGCACCCCCACCGCCAAACTACTTCCTGCGGCTATGGTTAGTTGACAACTCAACCAAATGTGAAAAAAACGTGTACGTTGAGCTGACGTCTGTGCCCAGTGGGAAAGCACCTCCCATTAGAACAGCAACATGTATTATCTGTAGCATTCTCAGTAACCCCATTAAGTTTTACACAGCATTCACCAAGCTAGATGCTGTCGTCTGTCTGAGGCACAAGAGATTGGTGGCACCGTAATTGGGGAGGCCGGGTTCGAGGTAATGGCTGGAGCGGAATAGGTGGAATGGTCTTAAATACAACAAACACACGGTTTCCATGTGGTTAATGCCATTCCATTTGCTCCGTTCCAGCCATTGATCATCCTTGGAGAGATTCCCTCTGTTATGCAAAGAGTAGAGTGTAACATCTGGCATGCAATGGTGTCTTGATCCTTCACACTGTGGTGCACTTGGATACTTCCGTTTTGACATTTGATAGTTGAAAGTTGACAGTTGAAAGGTCAAACAATGACTCATTATTCCTCGAAGAGGAATTAGAGTCTACTCTGCTCCAATGAACTGTGAATGGATAATGAAGGCAGCCAATCATCATTTTAGTACTCCGTTATTCTTCACATTCCCTTTCACTCTGTAGGAGATAAAAATCGGTTAGGTAAAAAAGCTGACATAATGGGGAATAAATGTTTGAGTAGGGAAGTTGTGCGAACACACACACACACACACACACACACACACACACACACACACACACACACACACACACACACACACACACACACACACACACACACACACACACACACACACCACACACACACACACACGCATAATATGAAATGTTCATAACAACACCCAAGCCACTCCAGAGGTTCTTCGTCAACCCCTGCAACAGCAGTCAGATGGGATAATGTTACAAGCTTTGTGCTCAGTGATGTGACTCACTCGAAGCTCGCCCCTCGCACCAGCAGACCAAAAAAGGGAGAGAGTGGAATGCATACTAGGATAGTGGAAGGGAGCAAAACTAGGTCACCTTCCTAGAGACCCACCTCTCCCGATATTTCCACGCTTCTGCAGCAGTGCTTGTGTTTGCGGTGAAAGGGCTGTCCCAGAAATCGGAGCCGACAGCATCAACACCCTCGACCTCTTCTCACGATTCAGAGGCTGACATTTTACATCTGCACTCTCTGTGGTGGATGCCACGCAGCAGGGGACAGGTCATGGGTAGGGCAGTATAGGCTAGTGGCAGTCAACCCATGCTTAGACATTTACACATACTGTATCAGTCTTCCACCGCACTCTGAGGCCAAGATTTCATGATGAATATCTGCCTTTAACTGGTTGATGTTTGACCACTTTGTCTTACTATTGTCTGAATAAAAGGACCTAATGACGCCTCACTTTGATCCTTTGTCATTGTTTGAGTGAAGGGCCTATGGATCTACTAAACATTAGGAACACCTTCCTAATAGTGAGATGCACTCCCTTTTGTCCCCAGAACAGCCTCAATTCATCAGGGCATGGACTCTACAATGTGTCGAAAGCGTTCCACAGAGATGCTGACCCATGTTGACTCCAATGTTTCCCACGGTTGTGTCAAGTTGGCTGGTAGTGGATCTCTACTCCGAATAGCTAGTTTCATCTCATCCCACTGATGATAAATCGGATTGAGATCTGGTGACTGGGCAGCCCACTGCAGTAAACTGAATTCACTGTCATGTTCGTGGAACCATTCCTAGACAATCCTAGCCTTGTGGAATGGGGCATTTTCCATGGTGAAAAAATCCATTCACAGAAGGAAACATTGCTGCCATGAAGGGATGCACCTGATTGGCAGTGATTTTCAGATATACTGTGGCATTCAAATGCTGCTCCACTTTTAACAAGGGGCCCAATGTGTGCCACGAAAACACACCGCACACCATCACACAACCACCAGCCTGCAATGTTGACAAGCAGCATGATGAATGCATGTACTCATGTGGTTTCCTCCATACCCTAGTGTCCTCCCATCAGCGAGAGAGAGAGAGAGAGAGAGAGAGAGAGAGAGAGATTACCTGAATACCTGTACCCCATTATAAACATCCCAACAGTAAAAAAAAACACCCCCAACCTCTCCCACAGACATTCCAACCTAGACATTAATGGCATTAACCTGGTGCACACAGAAAACACATGAATCACAGTTTCTCTCATAACACAGAAAAAACACCCCTGCCCGACTCCCGGTTCAACCCGTGCCAAACAGCTGTTAGTGGCCAGGGCAACATGTAGATCCCTCCATCTTAAGTCCCCTGACCTCTTTGGTGCTGGGGGTTTGTAGAGCTCCCTCCATCTAAAACCCACCATACTCTCCTCCCCACATAACCACATTCACTCCTGTTAGGCTCCTAATGTTCCTCACCTTAACGTAGAGGTTGTAGAGGGCTTTGCCTCCCACCCCCCAAACTCCCCCAGTCTCGGAGTGTTAAGCAGCAGACCGGCGGGGGGGTTGAGGACAGCCAGTTTACGCCACAGGGAAGATGCCACCAGGTTGTTGATTATCAGCATCCTCCCCCTATATGACACTTGGGACAGGAGCCACCTCTACCTGGCCAGTCTTGACACCACTGCCGGTGACAGCCCCTCCCAGTTCTTCCTGACCCACCTCTCTGAGCCCAGGTACACCCCCAACATTTTGAGCCCTTCACAACCCCACTGCAAACCCCCAGGAAGCACATGCCTGTCAATACACTCATGCCTGTCCAGCAGACTCCCTGCATGCTCAATGGCTGGTGTATATAACTGCCCCGATAGAGGGCATCCTTGTCTAATGCCCCGTCTCACCCAGACTGGCCTACTGAGCCTCCCTTCCACCTTGACCATACATGATGCTCCAGCATACAACATCTTCACACAGGTCAAAAAACTCTTCCCAAACCCAAACAAAGACATCACATTAAACAGATACTCATGGTCCACTCCATCAAAAGCATTCTATTGATCTAAAGAGACCAGTCCAAAGTTCACATTAGAACCTCTTGACAAGTCCAACATGTCCCTGATTAAGAACAAGTTATCCGTGATTGAGCGTCCTGGTACACAGTATGTTAGATCCTTATGTACTATCGAGTCCAGATGGGACTTCAGTCTGTTAGAGAGGACCTTGGCAAATATCTTGCAGTCCGCACAGAGCAATGCCACAGGCCTCCAGTTCTTAAGTTCACACAAGTCCCCTTCTTTGGGCAGGAGAGTCAAAGCCGCCTGACGGCAGCTCATCGGCAACTCTCCTACCCCGACGCATTCATGCAACACGCAAATGAAGTCCACTCCAATTCTTCCCCATAATTTTTAATAGAACCTCACTGGGAGTCCCTCGACCCCCGGTGCACGACCGGGGGACATCTGGGTTACGGCCTCTGCCAGTTCATGGGACAACAGTGGAATGTCCATTACATCCCTCTGTGCCAGAGAGAGCTTAGGGAGTTCTGCGAACAAGACCTTAGCACACGTAGGATTACACATTTCTGCCCTATACAACTCAGTATAAAACTCCACAGTTCGCTCTCGCACCTCCCCCACCACAGAGGTCACCCGCCCATCAGACAGCGGTAAACAATGCATACCCTTGGCTTCACCGCTCTGTCTTTCCAAACCAAAGAAGAAGGAGCTGGGAGCATCCATCTCCTTGAGCATGGAGAACCTAGCTCTTACAAGTGCTCCCTTTGCTTTAACCTGGAAAAAACTGCCCAGATCCCTACGTAATTCAGCTAAATTAGCCTGGAGGCCTACATTGCCTTGCCCCACCATCTCTACCGCCATCTCACTCATACTAAGCTCTAGTTCCCCCAATACTCTCCTAGCCTCTGAGGATGAGAGAGCTATATACTGTTGACAGAAAAGCAGAATTTGTACTTTCCCCACATCCCACCATTGACTCAGAGACTCATACTCCTATATTCACTGCCCCCACCTTTCCCAAAAAGTCTGGAAACCTGAGCAAAAAGTAGCATCTTGTGAGAGCTTTACATTAAACTTCCAGTTGGATGCCTGCCGAGGCCCTGGTGAAATAGTCAGCCGAGCCATGGTTATGTGGTGATCCGAAAAACCCACAGGGAGAATGGTAGTGCCCAACAGCCTATTGCTCTGATTCTTGGACAAAACCTTCACCCATGTATACTGTCTTGTGTTGGGATGTTTTGTTCTCCAAACATCCACTAAGTCGAACTGATTAATGATGTCCCTTAACACTCCCACTGACCCTGATTGAGGCTCTTCCCCATTTCTGTCTTTCGTAAAATCTATTGTACAGTTCCAGTCCCCGCCGACCACCAGCATCTCCTCAGCCGCTACCTGTGAGAGTTCCTGTCTAAGACACCCAAACAGAACACCCGTCTCTCCCTGTGTTAGGCGCATACACATTTATAAAGACAAAACCCATGTTGTTAATTTCTGCTTTTACAACAAGCAGCCTACCCCTACATGCCTCCTTTGAGGAGCAGATTTTTACAGACAGACCCGGTACAAAAATGACTGCCACTCCTGCACTAAAATTCGTCCCATGGCTCAACATACTTGCCACTTTCCACCAGAGCCCCCAATCGACTTCATTCACCACATCACTATGCGTCTCCTGCAAAAACAACACCTGTACTTTTTTTTGTTTTACATATTCACCCAACACACTCCTCTTACCCACATCTCTGGCACCATTTATATTGAGCGAGCCTACCTGAAGAGTCTCCATAAGAAGTGGGAGAAAAGCCAACAAAGAAAGAGACCAATAGCACAGCTCAAAAAGCCCCAGTGTCAGAAAGAAACGATACATCTAAACAGTGTCTGAAGGTAGAACTATACGCACTGTTGTGACCCACTTCCTCAACCTAAACCGTTTTCTGGGTGAGAGAACACCATGCCTGTCATTTTTCATAGCATGTTGTCATCTTACAAACTTTCTCGGATCAGAAAAAAAGCCTCAAGATTATCTTTTTTCCACTTTGATCTCATTCCGGAACCTTGTCAGTTCTCTCAACGTGTACTTTGACCCCTCTGCTTGACTGGCTGTCAGCTCCGGACCCATTGAAGAGTAGTCTGAAAAAAAGCCTCCTCATCATGCTCTTCCTTAGACTCACTTTCCTCCTCATCTCCATCTCCCATCCTGACTACCTGCCCTTCCCCTCTGGTCAGGGCCTCCCCCCGATCACCAGGGAAAGGTTCCTTGGTGCCTATGACCACACAATCCTCTCCCCTCCCACCTCCTTTCTTCTCCCCCCTTTTTCCTTTTCAGCTTGACCCCCCCAGTCTCTTACACTTCCCCACTATACTCTCCTCATCCACTTAACATAACCTGACTAGACTCAGTCTCATCTACACCACCCTCCATAGCATGACTATGCCCAGCCTCATCTACCGCACCATCTATAGCCTGACTAGGCCCAGCTTCCTCTACATCACCATCCATAGCATGACTAGGCCCAGCCTCAGCTACACCACCATCCATAGCATGACTAGGCCCAGCCTCAGCTACCCCACCATCTCTGGCATGACTCGTCCTAGCCTCAGCTACCCCACCATCTCTGGCATGACTAGGCCCAGCCTCATCTACACCACCATCCCTGGCATAACTAGGCCCAGCCTCCGCTGTCTCCGCTGAATGTATAAATTCAGCTCCTACCTGTTCACAGACTGCGAGTAGAACCTCCTCCACCTTAACTCCATTCTCAGGAACACACCTGAATCCATGCCATAACGGCAGCGTCTCCTCCGAACTAGGCTTAGAAGCCATCATGCACACCACACCTTCCAAACCGCAGGAAACTAACTCTGTCCTCTTCCACCCTAACTTTGAAAAACCCTGTGGATACCGCTACAACAAATAGTGCATTAACCCAAGACAGAGTCCAGAAAACAAGTTAGGACAGAGCCCTCCACACCAAATCTCAAACTCCAAAAATCTCTCAGCATGCACTGCAAGAGACAGAGAGCGAGAGCGAGAGCGAGAGCGAGAGCGAGCACAGTGGCCTTCATCATTCTTAAATGGAAGAACTTTGGAACCATCAAGACTCATCTCTGAAACACTCCACCAATCAGGCCTTTATGGTAGAGTGTCCAGACGGAAGCCACTCCTCAGTAAAAGGCACATGACAGCCCGCTTGGAGACACCTAAAGGACTCTCAGACCATGAGAAACAAAATGATCTGGCCTGATGAAACCAAGATTGAACTCTTTGGCCTGAATGCCAAGCGGCACGTCTGGAGGAAACCTGGCACCATCTGTATGGTGAAGCATGGTGGTGGCAGGATCATGCTGTGAGGATGTTTTTCAGCGTCAGGGACTGGGAGACTAGTCAGGATCGAAGGAAAGATGAACCAAGCAAAGTACAGAGAGATCCTTGATGAAAACTTGCTCCAGAGCTCTCAGGACCCCAGACTGGGCGAAGATTCATCTTGCAACAGGACAACGACCCTAACCACATTGCCAAGACAACACAGGAGTGGCGTCGGGACAAGTCTCTGAATGTCCTTGAGTGGCCCAGCCAGAGATGAACCCGATCGAACATCTCTGGAGAGACCTGAAAATCGCTGTGCAGCGACTCCCCATCCAACCTGACAGAGCTTGAAAGGATCTGCAGAGAAGAATGGGAGAAACTCCTAAAAATATATATATTTTTTATTTTAACTTTATTTATACTGGTTTTTTCTCATTGAGATAATATCTATTTTCCAAGAGAGACCTGGTCCAATAGCAGCAGGGGGAACAACGCTTCAGACAAAACAACTTACATACACTAACACAACATGAAACTAAACTATAAACACCTTATAAATCAGTGTATACCAGTGTTTAAGCCTACGCAAGGTCAATGACGACCAGCCAACAGCGCTGTTGAGATCACGATGATGTGTTAGACGTTTCTGATTTGTAATGAACCTGAGGGCTGCATGATACATTGAATCAAGTGCTCTCAGGGTAGTGGCTGAGGCCTGCATATATATATATAACATTACTCAAATCTAAAACCGACAGTAATGTACATCGTACCAGCTTCTTCCTGGCCTCAAAAGAAAAACAAGCCTTATGCCGGTAATAAAATCCTATTTTCAGCTTGAGCTTCCTTATCATGTTCTCTACATGCACAGTAAAGCTCAGCTCATCATCAACCCACACACCCAAATATTTGTACACTTTAACTTGCTCTATAGTATGTCCAGCCAATGTAGCAATGACATGATTTGTAACATGCCTGGCATTTGAAAATACCATACATTTTAATCAGCTTTAAATCATACAGATTCTGTTGTATGATGTTAAATGCTCTTTGGACATTTTCAAAAGCTAAAGATAAACTACTACCACTTGAATAAAGAACAGTATCATCTGCATAAAAATGAACATCCTGTAACGGCTGTCTTGGGAAGAAGGTGAGGACCAAAGCGCAGTGTGGTAAGTGTTCATCTTATTTAATGAAAAAACTGAACACTGAATAACAAACAACAAAGAAGCAACCGAAACAGTTCTGACTGGTGCAGACACACAAAGACTGAAAATAACCACCCACAAAACACAATGGAAAACAGGCTACCATAATATGGTTCTCAATCAGGGACCACAATTGACAGCTGCCTCTAATTGAGAACCATACCAGGCCAAACACAGTAATAGAAAATCATAGACAAACTAACATAGACAGCCCACCCAACTCACGCCCTGCCCATACTAAAATAAAGACATAACAAAGGAACTAAGGTCAGAACATAACAGTACCACCCCCCCAAAGGTGCGGACTTCGGCAGCAAAACCTAAACCTATAGGGGAGGGTCTGGGTGGATGTCTGTCCGTGTTGGCGGCTCTAGTGCGGGACGTGGACCCCACTCCACCATAGTCTTTGTCCGCCTCCTCAACCGCCTCTGTGGACTCTTTCGAGCAGCGACCCTCGCCGCCAACCTCAGACTGGAGATTCCGGTAGCGCTGGAGAGGCGGGAGACTCCAACAGCTCCGGACAGGCAGGAAACTCCGGCAGATCCGGACAGACGGGAGACTCCGGCAGCTCCGGACAGGCGGGAGACTCTTGCAGCTCCGGACAGACCGGAGACTCTGGCAGCGCTGGGCAGGAGGAAGGCTCTGGCAGCGCTGGACAGGCGGGAGCACCTGTAGGGAGGAGACGGAGAGACAGCCTGGTGCGGGGGGCTGCCACCGGAGGGCTGGTGCGTGGAGGCGGCACCGGATAGACCGGACCGTGGAGGCGCACTGGAGGTCTCGAGCACCGAGCCTGCCCAACCCTACCTGGCTAAATGCTCCGCGTAGCCAGTTCAGTGCGGCGAGGTGGAATAGCCCGCACTGGGCTGTGCTGGCGAACCGGGGACACCATGCATAGGGCTGGTGCCATGTACACCAGTCCGAGGAGACGCACTGGAGACCAGATGCGCTGAGCCGGCTTCATGGCACCTGGCTCGATGCCCACTCTAGCCCGGCCGATACGAGGCGCTGCAATGTACCGCCCCGGGCTATGCACACGCACCGGGGACACCGTGCGCCTCACGGTATAACACAGTGCCTGCCCGGTCCCTCTCTCTCTCCGGTAAGCATGGGAAGTTGGCGCAGGTCTCCTACCTGACTTCGCCACACTCCCCGTGTGCCCCCTCCAAATATTTTGGGGGCTGCCTCTCGGGCTTCCTTGACCGCCGTGCCAACTCCATTCTCCGGCAACCCTCCTCACATTGTTCCAGAGAATCCCAGGCGGGCTCCGGCACTCTCCCTGGGTCGACCGACCACCTCTCTGCTGCTGCTGCCCGTTACCACGCTGCTTGGTCCTTTGTTGGTGGGTGGTTCTGTAACGGCTGTCTTGGGAAGAAGGTGAAGACCAAAGCGCCGCGTGGTAAGTGTTCATCTTATTTAATGAAAAACCTGAACACTGAATAACCAACAACAAAGAAACGACCGAAACAGTTCTGTCTGGTGCAGACACACAAATACTGAAAATAACCACCCTACTAAAACAAAAGACAGAACAAAGGAACTAAGGTCAGAACGTGACACATCCTCTGTTTCAATAAGACCCCCAATGTTGTTGATATACAAAATGAACAACAGTGGGCCCAAAATAGAACCTTGCGGAACACCTGAGCACATCTCTATGGACTCAGATTTACAAACATCCGCCATTACACATTGTGTATGATTTGATAGGTGATTTATAAACCAATCTAGAGCATGACCAGTAATTCCACAACATTTTAACCTTTGTACTAACACAGCATGGTCCACGGTGTCAAAAGCCTTCGACAAGTCAATAAAAACAGACACACAATGTAACTTCTGATCAAGAGCACAGTGGATGTCATTTAAAACCTTCAATGTTGCTGAAACAGGTGCTGTGGCCAGACCTAAAACCTGATTGCATTCCATTTAAGATGTTGTTTTCTTGGAAGTAGGTCTTTAGCTGCCTACTAACTAAGGACTCCAGTACCTTTGACAGTACAGACAATTTTGATATGGGTCGATAGTTGTCAAGTAGTGAGGGATTTCCACCTTTCAGGAGAGGCAGTACAAAAACAGATTTGCATAACTTGGGGATTTCCATCAAGCGTAAGGTTAAAAATACATGTTAAGGGTGGAGCAATGATGTCTGCAGCTAGGTGTAGGAGGCGGGGGTCTAGTTCATCAGGGCCAGGGGATTTTTTAAAATCAAATACAGATGTGCCAAGCTTGCAGTGTGACTCAAGGCTGTAATCACTGCCAAAGGCGCTTCGACAAAGTTCTGAGTAAAGGGTCTGAATACTTATGTAAATGTGATATTTAGTTTTTTTATTTTTAATAAATTTGCAATTATTTCTAAAAACCTGTTTTTTTATTTTATTTATTTTATTTCACCTTTATTTAACCAGGTAGGTCAGTTGAGACAAGTTCTCATTTACAACTGCGACCTGGCCGAGACAAAGCAAAGCAGTGCGACAAAAAACAACAACACAGTTACACATAAACAAACGTACAGTCAATAACACAATAGAAAATTATTTGTACAGTGTGTGCAAATGTGGAAGATTAGGGAGGTAAGGCCATAGAGGCAAAATAATTACAATTTAGCATTAACACTGGAGTGATAGATGTGCAGATGATGATGTGCAAGTAGAGATACTGGGGTGCAAAAGAGCAAGAGGGTAAGTCATAATATGGGGATGAGGTAGTTGGGTGTGCTATTTACAGATTGGCTGTGTACAGGTAAAGTGATCGGTAAGCTGCTCTGACAGCTGATGCTTAAAGTTAGAGAGGGAGATATAAGTCTCCAGCTTCAGTGATTTTTGCAATTCGTTCCAGTCATTGGCAGCAGAGAAGTGGAAGGAAAAGCGTCCAAAGTAGGTGTTGGCTTTGGGGATGACCTATGAAATAAACCTGCTGGAGTGCGTGCTACGGGTGGGTGTTGCTATGGTGACCAGTGAGCTGAGATAAGGTGGGGCTTTACCTAGCAAAGACTTATTGGTGACCTGGATCCAGTGGGTTTGGCGATGAATATGTAGTGAGGGCCAGTCAGCGAGAGCATCTAGGTCACAGTGGTGGGTAGTATATGGGGCTTTGGTGACAAAACGGATGACACTGTGATATAGCACATCCAGATTGCTGAGTAGAGTGTGGGAGGCTATTTTGTAAATTACATCGCCATTTAGGATAGTCAGTTTTACGAGGCTATGTTTGGCAGCATGAGTGAAGGAGGCTTTGTTGCGATGTAGGATGCCGATTCTAGATTTAATTTGACATTGGAGATGCTTAATGTGAGTCTGGAAGGAGAGTTTACAGTCTAACCAGACACCTAGGTATTTGTAGTTGTCCACATATTCTAAGTCAGAACCATCCAGAGTAGTGATGCTAGTCGGGCGGGCGGATGCGGGCAGCAATTACTTGAAGAGCATGCATTTAGTTTTACTAGCATTTAAAGGCACTTGGAGGCCATGGAATGAGTGTTGTATGGCATTGAAGCTCGTTTGGAGGGTTGTTAACACAGTGTCCAAAGAAGGGCCAGATGTATACAGAATGGTGTCGTCTACGTAGAGGTGGATCAGAGAATCACTCTTAGCTTTGTCATTATGGGGT
Source organism: Oncorhynchus keta (assembly GCF_023373465.1). Classification (NCBI taxonomy): domain Eukaryota; kingdom Metazoa; phylum Chordata; class Actinopteri; order Salmoniformes; family Salmonidae; genus Oncorhynchus; species Oncorhynchus keta. The sequence goes on from NC_068447.1 coordinate 39,288,610, forward strand.
ATTGTGTGTAGATTGGTGAGGGGGAAAATGATTTAATACATTTTAGAATAAGGATGTGACATAACAAAATGTGGAAAAAATCTATGGGTCTGAATACTTTCCGAATGCATTGTATGTTCATAGGTGCAGGGGTGGCCTCTCTCTCTCTCTCTCTCTCTCTCTCTCTCTCTCTCTCTCTCTCTCTCTCTCTGTCTCTCTGTCTCTCTCTCTCAAACTCTCTTTCTCTCTGCATGGTCGCATTAAATGAGAAGTTTCCTTCAAATATCTCACCCAGCGTGTTCAGATCAGTCTGCTGACTCAATAGCTTTCAATAGCTGTGAATGTGGAACGAGAAGAAAGGCTTTGATCTCGGAGGAAGAAAGGGAGCAAGGGATGAGAGAGAGAAAGGCCTTGATTTAAGCAAGTCTAAATTTAGGGCCTGAAGAGATGAAGGATGTAAGAGAGACTCATGGGTTTGCAGCATGCAGGGATGCTGCTTTTGTGATAGACTAACAAACTCCACAACACCTGCTCCAGTAGAACACATTCCTCTATCCTCTTCCTGCCTCAAGGACAGTTGACCCACTGTCTCGGCTCACTGTAATGCCAAAAAGAAAGAATATGGGTCAATGGCTGTCTGTCAGATACATAGACTGAAACACAGTATTTTAATGGGAAAGAGAGGAGTTTTCTAAGTAAACTTTAACACTTCATCAAGGAAAGGAAGTAGTTAGGAAATGTAATTTGCTGACACCACAAATGTTTTTGTGTGTGCGTTTTTGGCACAGGGTTGGCACCTGTGTCAGAGAGTCAGTCCCCAGATTTGAATTGCGATTACTCAATGGGTTACATTTTTGCAAAGCTCTAATAAATAACTATATCTTTAAATCATAATTTAAACAAATGCCTGCCCTCTATTTTTCCTTTCATACATATTAAAACCTGTCATGTATAATCTCACTCCTGGGGCACAGGAGTCCAATTTAATCACACTTTTAAAATGAAATGGTCTTGAGAGTTGAGCCAACAGTGGTGTCATTGAATGACATCGATGAAATGAACCGCAATGTTATGGTTTCCAGGGTCTATCCCATGATCGGAATGTATCTATCCTTTGCTTCACCCCTTATCATCATTTAGTTTATTTAGTTCTTGTGACTTCATGCTTACATCTCCATGAACAAAAAAAACGAGTTAGTCAGGCCAAGTCTTGACTGGCAGCATTGCATCCAGCTAGTCAAGACATCTCCCCATCAGCAGAGTAGTGAGGCGAGGGCCGGGCGGTGAGATCATTCCTATTCCGGGGCACAGCTAGCCTCTGAAAGCAGGGATAAGAAGGAACAATAGTGTTCTATAAAAACCTGCCATGAAATCTCTAGCACTCTCTCCCTCCAGCTTTCCCATTTCCTGTGAATTAATAATATTCTTTCTTTTTGGCCTTACGTATGGGGATGGGGGGGGGTGGAGGATGCACTTGAAATATGGTATTCTATATTTATGAGGTTCATTGAACATTGAACAGCTGGCAGGTAGATGTTTCTCTCTCATCATCTTAGATAATTAATACACCTGTCATGAATTTCTTCCCCATAATTTCCATAGGTTGTTAGTGCCTTATTGCTATTATAAACCAGTTACCAACATAAATATAACAGTAAAAAAAGTAGTTTGGCATCAGGTATATTGTCTGATATACACACGGCTAGAATGCTGTTTCAGCCAATCAGCATACACGGCCCAAACTACCTGGGTTATAATGTCCATCATGATGTTGCCTGGGTGTGGGTGTCGATAGTGTTAGTTATTGTATCACATAGCAATAGAAGACCATTTCACAGACTGAAGAGTTAGACTGTATGTGACTTTAGAATCTCAGACTTGTGATTCTAAAGGGACAGATTTGGTGATGACAAAAACCGACCCATTGCATGTGTGAGAGGCGAGTAGGGGTAATAAATTCCAGATTAATAGTGGAGATTTCTGCACAGCTCTAGAGATCCTCAACTCCTTCTTGAACCAGAGCCATGCCAGATGTTAGCATCTTCGCTGTATCAGTTATCACATTGGGCTGCCAGGGAAGAAATCCTTTTTAATATCATGTTTCTCTGTGAGAATCTGTTTGCCTGTGTGAATGTGTTGCCTCCAGATATCAACAGAGATGGGCACTGGGGAAAAGAGGAATTTAGTTGTGCTTCAGTCAAGGACTGCCAGCTGTGATGAGAGGCCAAAGGTCATCTGACTGACTGAGCCTAGAGAGGAAACTCCAAGCTCAAAACAGTTAATTCACTCTGATACACTCTCAAGTATACTGACTTTAGTGCCATTCACGCACGCACGCACGCACGCACGCACGCACGCACACACACACACACACACACACACACACACACACACACACACACACACACACACACACACACACACACACACACACACACACACACACACACACTGTGTGATAAGCGTCCATGAACTGCTAGGGTTAGGGCAAACTGCAGGCTATGTGCACTTATACTGTCTCTGCAGTATTGGCGTAATACCTAGAAAAACATTTGTTTAATTGATATTGACATCATGACCTTATACACAAATGCTGTGTGTTGTAGGCTATCATATGCACGGTGATTTCAGTCAGGATAGATCTCTAAATTTGAGTGCGCTTTTTGTTGAGAATGAACTATGACGATAGTCCCTATTTTTGCAGCGGTCTAGCGGTTCAAATATGCCAGGCTCTTGTTTCAGTTTAGTAGCGCAGTGAAGACGGGGAGAGTTGGCTATCGCTGCACATCGGAATAGTCTACATATATCTACAGTCTTCTATCGTTTATAATTTTTCTGGAAATGAAATTTATGAATTAAGATTGAAGACTGAATCCAGCCAAAATGACGGTGGATTTTGAAGAATGTGTGAAAGATTCACCCCGGTTCAGGTAAGAATTTGCGCAGATATTCTGCTCGCTTGTTGAATTCTTCAGGGATTCGCCCTATCGAGGAAGACGATTTCCAGGATTCAAACATTCCAAAACGCCATGAGTCTGCATATAGTTGAACAGCATAGCCTTTCATTTACTTCATATTGTAAATAAGCTATGGTAAATTGCTGTCAGAGTGATTTTTTGTGTGTGCCTAATTTCAATTCATTTATCCTATATTTCCATTGCAAGGCAATTATTGCAGTGAATTGCATAAGGCTGGACAGGGCTATTTACTATTAATACATATATTTGCTATTTTTAAAAGAAATGCGTAAAAATGTCCATTGCTTATCATCCGACAACCTTGGATGAATGGACAGTGAACGCATGGTGAATTAACCCTGTGTGAGACCCATCATGGATCCAAGTGAGGAAAACGAAATATTACCCTTCAGAAATACTTGTAATAGACCTCTGATTATGAAAATAATCTGTTTTTTTATTTAAATTTTGTGGAACAATATTCTGGAAATGTTGAACAAATGCAACATTTTGTGGTAAGAAAACAGAAATGATATCAAAGGCATTGGCATGTGATGGAACATATTGTGTAATGGTATACATATTTTTGAATGCATCAACTATTTAGTGGGTTTTCTATGTATGGAGACCATCTTTGTCTTTTGTAATATTTGGTTACCTTTCTGACTAAACCTGACAGCCTCATTTCTTACTTCTTTACCATTAAACGAATGGTTGTCAAAGGCAGTATTCTGACCTCATAAATCACACAAGAAAAAAATATATAATCATGTTTGTTCTTTTATTGTGTAGAGGGAACATCAAAGTTACTCTTGAAGTATCTGCGAAATTTGCAGAATTTGGAAGGGAAACAATCTCTCTAACTTGTCCATCAATATGAATGTGGCCCTATTTCCTCAGTCTGGAAACCAATGATGGCAACCTTAAGACAAATGTTTCCTTTTTGCAACACTTACAAAACGACCTCTAGTTCTGGCTCAGAATGTTGATTTCTCAATCATTTTCTTCTACGTAATCACTACATCGTACTTGCATGGATGGCTTACAACATATGCTTGTGTCGGAGACCTGTGTGGTCAGACAAGTGGACAGGTTACTAGTGTTACAGAGGCTACTGATGCCACAATAATCATACTGACGCACAACACATACTACTAAGAGATACACCTCAGACTAAGGAGCTGCACTCGGCAGTGTTTAACGTTAATTGAATTAGTTTAGAACCATCATGTGTCATACATGTCATACATATTGTGTTCAACTGCACGGTCACCGTCTGTACACATGTTGGTAATCATGTAGCATTTGAATGACCCTTTGATCTTCTACTTGTTCTTTAGACAACACAATACTTATTGTTCATGAAAAATAGGCCTATTGTCCATTCCTGAAACACATGTCCATCCCTGGTCTCCACTAGATATCGGAGAATTACTTGGAGCATCTAGAGAGATGGGTTCCGTGACTGGGACTGATTAGCTGGGATGTTGTATGGCAGGAACTCTCCCAACTCCAAAGTCTCTCCCTTTTTAATGAACTGTTTTCCTGACAAAACGGCCCAGTCCCAAAAAGGAAGCACTTCAAAACAGTGGATCTGAGGGAAACTAAAAGCTCTCACGCACTGCCTCGTGCTCCTCGTACCTACGGCTGCTGCGGTTGCTGCGAAGCACACATAGCACCAAAAGTTAGGTAAATAAAGGAGGCATTCCTTTACACCCACCCTTCCCAATCCCCTTCCCAGCCTCGGATCTCATTCCTCCCATAGATTCCTACCTCACCTGCCTGTGTGTGGAAGGAACTGGAGGGGCTGTCAGGCAGGCTGTTCGGGGTGTCCGCCTGCATGCCTGGGACTTTTTACATGTGTGTGCACCACTGCCACAGTAAAGCTCCCACGGATATAATCTGCTCTCCAAATCAAAGACTTCCAGACTTGGCTGCAGCACCTTAATGACTGCCATCTGGGCCTGAGAGAGAGGAGAGGCAGGCAGGTCTCAGGAAGCGCTGAGTGAAGGGTATTTACAGAAACCACTCTCTCCGTGTTTATGTGCTAAAAGAGCACGGCTGTACTGTAGCAACCAGAGTGGATCATCTGGCACTAGGCAGACGTTGGTGAGCCCATCTCTCAGAGCTTCTCAGAGTTTCTTCCTTGAATGCCTCAAGAGAGAGACTCGATGTAATAATAAGAAAATATATCTTTGTTTTTTTTCCATTGCTTTCCATTTGGAATGAAAATAACACTCCTTAAATGCAAAAGTTGGCAAGAGCTACTGACCTGTAAAATCACATAAAAGAGTTCTTATCATCTGCAGACTTTTCAGCAAAGTTGAGCGAAAGCTATGCCAACTCTGTAACTAAATTCTAATGCAATGAGGCTGTTTTGGACCCTGAAAAGACCAGCGCAGACACCAAAAAAGGCACACTTCTGAAGCATATTCTTCCCACTGAATCCTGTCGGTGACAGGGCATTGAGTCCATATTCAAATGGGCCTTTTTGGTGGCAGTTAAAAACAGTGGAAGTATTACGTAAGAAACCCTGGAGCTGGATTGACTGACTGGGAGGAAACAGTCAAAACCAGAATAGAGGGAATCAAGCTTATTCACATTTGATATTTGAAAGGCATGCTAGGCCTAGTGGGCTACTTCCCCCGCGTATAATAACATGCAGTCCATCAATTCTGCCTGGCTGTCTTCACAATCGGGGTTTGGCATTGTGAGCATTGTGAGCTAAGACGGCTGTGGTTCACCATTGCAATCCTCATCAATACAATTTAATATACAGTTGTCATATTTGTGACATGCTTTTTAGTATGCTTGATGTAGCCTTTCTACACCTCTTTTGTTTCTGTAGGACAATGCTCTTTCCACCCTCTTCAGTTGTGTTCTTACACTCTTGGATTCCAGATTACCAAGAAGCCAAATTATATGGTGCATTAAGTGGCCACCCGTGTAGCTCCGAAATTGTGAAAATGTCTCCATTGTCCTCCATGACTGTGTGTACCCCGTGTTTGGTCTCTATGGATACACCGTTGGGATGGATGCGAGAGTGCAGCCATGGCACTCCATTCCACATCTGTTTCGAGAGAGGTTTATAATGGTCAATCAGCCGCAGGGATGCATGTGTTTGTGTTTGCCGCAGCACAACATTTGGCAACATACAGTAACATTGGTGCTTGTTTCTCCCTTACTGAGATGTTAGCTTGAGGTCGCTCTCACGTGCTTGTCAAACATGTCTCGTCTGTCTGTGGCCTCACTTTCACTTCTGAAGCAGTCCCACATAGGGCAACAGTGTGCGTCACACACATTGCTGTATCTCACTGGTGCCGCTCTGCCTATAAACCATGTGTAATGTAACAACAAACGGTGGCATATATAACACAGTAGCTAACATGATAGCATGTCGGAGTATTTTCCGACTGCCCCATTTTCTCCTGTTAATTATGACCTTACAGCACACTTTAAATAACACTGCCCGTGTTTGTGGGTGAGTACTGAGTATTCGTGAAGCTGAGATGTGCGGTGCGGCTGGAGAGAACAGTCAGTTTACAACCAGCCTCCTGTCAATTAATGTGACTGCTGGCACTATAGCTCTTTCTGTCCCTGCTCTGTCTCCTCCTCATTCTGTCTCCTCCTCAGTTTGTAAGCAGAATGTGGGCATTGTTCGCCCAGTTCCCGAGTTCCATGCTTCCGCCGTGACAATACAGACTTTTTAATTGGAGCTGGCTGGCTTCAGGCATCGAGCTGTTAGTGTAGGTTGAAAATAACAGAGGTTAAGACCACGTAAAAGTTCCGTGCGGGAGTGTTTGATAACAAACAAATTCATTGGACGAGCGCCTTCGCTGATTCTACAGGATTAGCATTCACAATGTGACCAGTGGTCAGGAAATCAAGTAATAAAGTGGCTGCATTTGCAAAAACATTACATGTGTAGGATGACTGTAAACAGTTATCTTATGTAGTTAGCTGAAATTCACTACGGTTGTGTTTATTTACCACTTTAAGGGCTGTACTGCTAAATTCACTACGGTTGTGTTTATTTTCCACTTTAAGGGCTGTACTGCTAAATTCACTTCATCATTTTTGCTCGCATTGTTGGTCCATTTAACATTTATAATTTTTTTAACCTTTATTAAACTAGGCAAGTCAGTTAAGAACAAATTCATATTTTACAATGACGGCCTACTCCGGCCAAACCCTCCCCCCACCCGGGCGACACTGGGCCAATTGTGTCGCGCGCCCTATGGGTATCAAGGCACAAGGCGAGACCCAAATGCAGACACATGAGGCAGATAGTTGGAGTCTGACAATGTTTATTAATCCAAAGGGGTAGGCAAGAGAATGGTCGTGGACACGCAAAAAGGTCAAAACCAGATCAGAGTCCAGGAGGAACAGAGTGGCAGACAGGCTCATGGTCAAGGCAGGCAGAATGGTCAGGCAGGCGGGTACAAATTCCAGAAACAGGCAAGGGTCAAAACCGGGAGGACTAGAAAAAAAGGAGAATGTAAAAAGCAGGTGAACGGGATAACCTCTGGTTGACCTGGAAACATACAAGACGAACTGACACAGAGAGACAGGGATAAATTATCGACACCTGGAGGGGGTGGAGACAATCACAAGGACAGGTGAAACAGATCAAGGCATGACAATGGGATTCCCGATCACGGCCAGTTGTGATACAGCCCAGGATCGAACCAGGGTCTGTAGTGACGCCTTGAGCACTGAGACGCAGTGCCTTAGACCTCTGCGCCACTTGGGAGATATTGGTTAGAATTCTTCTGCATTTATGCAAAGACTAATGGGATATTAGAATCCTATTGTCTTATCCGGTATTTTTTCAACCTAAGCTGTTATGTATAAGCATGGATCCTCCTTCCCCATTCTAGGAAACATCTGAGGCCAGTGTGTAATGTGAGGCTGCCTTGAAGCTGACTGCCTGCCGGCCTGGTTGTCATGATGAGCTCTGACAGATTCTAGGAGGACAGCCAGGGAATTCAAGGTCACTAACCTTTGACCTCCACTGTGTGTTTGTGCGTGCGTGTGTGTGTGCGCGTGTCTGTCTTTGAGAGAATGAATGACTTGATACACGACCCACAGTCAGATAACTGGGAGGAAAATCAGAAATGTGTCAGATTCCAGGATATGGCCTGCACGGGTGGAATGCTGAGCATGTGCCACAATGTCCTGCTCCGTAAAAGATGACAACTCTACCCTGAGGATACATTTAGTGTAATGTTGTATCTTATTAGGTTCTCAGAGAGCATCACATATTCTTCCAATGACAAAATGAGTTCATACAATGGCCCACATTATGCTAAATCTGAAATCCCGTTCTGAATGATCAGTGCAAACAAATTCCATTGTGATGATATTACGTGACATTACTGTACTTATCTGATTGAGCTCGGTCATTTCTTATGTCTGACTGGGCTTGTCTTTCAAATATGAATTTAGCCAAAACAACGGGTACAACTCAGCGGTAGTATAATCGCAGGGTTTAATCGCCTACTATCCATTTTGAGGCTCAGGGGAATGTAATGTGGCTTGTATATCATTTTGCTATTTAGTTGAGCTTTTACTTGCAATAATTGTTTTCAATCAGCCATGAATTGACTGTAGCTACAATTTCAGGACATAACCTCAAGCAACCTCTCCTTTCACAAATCAACATGTGACAAGTATTTACAGTGAGATTAGCTAACCTCACATTCCTAGTGTATTCTTCAAGAGAAACACACTTGTTGCTGCAAGGAAACACCCTGGATGAATCCAGTGGACTGCTCTAGGAGAAGACCTGCCCAGGATTAGTCTATCTCTGCCCAGTAACTACTAGGGAAGTATATTCCCATTCTGCTCCTCAGAATGAAAACTGAAGCACTTATGTCGGAGAGGATGAAGTGGGTCTTTTTAAACATTTAAGATGGCCGTCATCCAAGATCTGCCTAAGTGGTGCATTGTCCTTGCCCACAGGTTTTTCACAATCTCAGTGGTGGATGTTGTTGTTATGACGTTGGAGTGGAGACATGACACGTGTTGAGAAACCTCTCCAATTGTTCTGTGTAGAAGGAGAGATATGCAATATGTTGCTTCCATGTCATTTTATCCACATCACCTATTTTAGAGACCTTTTTAAATGACAGTTGTTCTCATAGCAACAAGCTGTTCGGGTAATCAAGAAATTTTGTGGCTTCTCGGACATTTGCACGGTAGTTGTCCTTCTCGAAGATCTGCTTCGGCCACAGCTGCTCTGAGCTGGAAGAGATTCCTTCCTGCTGCGCTTGGTCTTGTTGCTTCTGCTCTATTTCATACTGACCTGCTTCTTCCATTTTGAATCTGTGAGTGAGCCGCCCTTCTGCTCCCTTAACTTAACAGTGCTCCTCCCAAGACACCTTGACCTTGGTCAAGGGGGGATACTGTATTAGGGGTGGAATTATATGGAATGGTGGTGCCTAGACTGTTTTATGTTTCTCACATGGTTGTCCCATTTCGAATCCCACATTAGACAAAATGCAGTTTTCTCTGCCGCCTTTCTCTCCCTGCTGCCAGGTTTTTGGGGCTGTTTTAGCCTCCGTGATTGAATGGCTTTCCAACACCGGGCAGGCCTACGGGCATTCTTACCATTGAGGGTGTCAGTGATACTGTGCAGCGGAGTGGAGCTGACAACTCCAGGTGAGGAAAACGGGTGACAGGGATTAAGTCAGCAGTTTGTCTGTCTCTCTTTTTCATTTTTTCATTTTTATTTCCCCCCCTTTTTTGTGGTATCAGTAGTTACAGTCTTCTCCCATCGCTGCAACTCCCGTATGGACTCAGGAGAGGCGAAGGTCGAGAGCCAGCTGGGCCACACTTCTTCTTGACACAATGCCTGCTTAAACCGGAAGCCAGCCGCACCAATGTGTCCGAGGAAACACCGTACACCTGTTGACCGTGTCAGCGTGCATTGCGCCCGGCCCACCACAGGAGTCGCTAGAGCGCGATGGGACAAGAACATCTCTGCCGGCCTAACCCAGACGACGCTGGGCCAATTGTGATCTGCTCCATGGGTCTCCCAGTCGCGGCTGGCTGAGACAGAGCCTGGACTCGCACCAGGATCTCTAGTGGCACAGCTAGCACTACGATGCAGTGCCTTAGACCACTGCGCCACTCAGGGGCCCCAGTCTCTCTTTCCTAATCAGGGATTAGCCCACATTCTCCCTCTCTCTGTTCTGTTCAATCCCAGGAGAGGAGGACGTCACAAGGTGTTTCATCTCACTTCCAAATAAACATATTGTGCAGCTGGTGTAATGTCACGCTGGTGGGTAAATATTACTCAAATCAGTCTATTAGACTCAAAGTGCACCTCTCATTGGACACCTATTGCCAAAGAAGCACTCTGTTTCATTTTACAATCTATTAAACAACCTTCACCTCAGCAGAAGGCAGCATTGGTTTCTCCCACTTTGAAACTGAAGCCATTGCATGCAGGCAAAAAGAAAGGCTTTCTTTCTTCAAGAAATGAGATAACTCTTTTGCCACTTAGAACCCAGTCTCACCAGGCTCTGTCTCCTCCAGCCAGCCATTCAGCCAGCCAGCCAGCCAGCCAATGTAGGGCAGTGTAAATACTTTCATTAGATGAAGGTGAAGACCAAGGTGCAGCGTGGTACGTGTTCATCTTATTTATTCTGACTGAACACTGAATACAAAATAACAAAAAGAATAGCCGAAACAGTTCTGACACACCACTAACAGTGGGAAAACAGTGTACCTAAGTATGGTTCTCAATCAGAGACAACGAAAGACAGCCCAGTACATCCCTGGGGCTAAGCTGCCTGCCATCCAGGACCTCTACACCAGAGGTGTCAGAGGAAGGCCCTAAAAATTGTCCAAGACCCCAGCCACCCCAGTCATGGACTGTTCTCTCGACTACCGCATGGCAAGCGGTACTGGAGTGCCAAGTCTAGGACAAAAAGGCTTCTCAACAGTTTTTACCCCCAAGCCATAAGACTCCTGAACAGGTAATCAAATGGCTACCCGGACTATTTGCATTGTGTGCCCCCCTCCCCAACCCCTCTTTTACACTTCTGCTACTCTCTGTTTATCATATATGCACTGTCACTTTAATTATACATTTATGTACATATGTACATACTACCTCAATTGGCCCGACCAACCAGTGCTCCCGCACATTGGCTAACCGGGCTATCTGCATTGTGTCTCGCCACCCACCACCCGCCAACCCCTGTTTACGCTACTGCTACTCTCTGTTCATCATATATGCATAGTCACTTTAACCATATCTACATGTACATACTACCTCAATCAGCCTGACTAACCGGTCTCTGTATGTAGCCTCACTACTGTTTTTCACTGTCTTTTTACTGTTGTTTTTATTTTTTTACTTACCTATTGTTCACCTAATACCTTTTTTGCACTATTGGTTAGAGCCTGTAAGTAAGCATTTCACTGTAAGGTGAAACACACCTGTTGTATTCGGCGCACGTGACAAATAAACTTTGATTTGATTCCGTCATTCATCCTACAGTAGCAGCCAATGTGTGGTGTTCAATGTACTGTAGGCCTACAGTCCATTCCATGAGGCTTTTGAAGAAAACATGCAGGGCTTGACATTAACCTGCTTATCCCCTTGTCCTTCAGACAATGAGGTGACTGAAAATGTTGTTGTGTTTGATATAAAGAACCACTTTACAAAATAAAATGCATTATTATACTTTCCTCTGCTTATTGGCTACTTAGCTTTTTCAAGCCCGTCTCAAAATACACTGCCCTTCAAAGACAAGGAAAGCTCTTTAACTGACTTATTTTTCTTTTTTGTTTCAAATTTCCAAATGTTTTTCTCTTGTAGGAAGCAATCACTCCCTTATTGGTGAATACACATGATCTCTATAACTGGGCTAATAACTCACTAACTAGCAAAGGATGTGAACAAAATGTGCACAGTGGCTACATGCAGCTCTTGCTTTGATCTGCAAACAAGGGCATCTACTCACGACCACAGCTGTGAACACAGTTCAGTTCAAAGGAAATGGCACAGATCCAATATATGGCAATGGTGTATTTGCATATAGGCCTACTGAAGCTCTGATTGGCCATGCCACACCGGTCTGTGTAGAGTACAGGCTGAATTGTGCATGTCAATGCCAATAGAATCCTTACAACAAAGTCTCTTGCATAGCTCATTTTGTTTCGGGGTGTTGAGTTGAAAGTGGGTCATATTGCGTTGATTCGATCAACCATTGCCACAGTAAAGGGAAAAGTTGATGGTGTTAACTAACAGGGAAAACTCTAGGAAGTTGCGTGAAGTTCAATCTCGTGCTTCTCTCCGTGGCCTGATAGTTCTTCTGCGCTCTGCGCAGTCTCGGGGCTACTGCACGCCCAGGCGCAGTCTTGGGGCTACTGCACGCCCAGGCGCAGTCTCGGGGCTACTGCACGCCCAGGCGCAGTCTCGGGGCTACTGCACGCCCAGGCGCAGTCTCGGGGCTACTGCACGCCCAGGCGCAGTTTCGGGGCTACTGCACGCCCAGGCGCAGTCTCGGGGCTACTGCACGCCCAGGCGCAGTCTCGGGGCTACTGCACGCCCAGGCGCAATCTCGGGGCTACTGCACGCCCAGGCGCAGTCTCGGGGCTACTGCACGCCCAGGCGCAGTCTCGGGGCTACTGCACGCCCAGGCGCAGTCTCGGGGCTACTGCACGCCCAGGCGCAGTCTCGGGGCTACTGCACGCCCAGGCGCAGTCTCGGGGCTACTGCACGCCCAGGCGCAGTCTCGGGGCTACTGCACGCCCAGGCGCAGTCTCGGGGCTACTGCACGCCCAGGCGCAGTCTCGGGGCTACTGCACGCCCAGGCGCAGTCTCGGGGCTACTGCACGCCCAGGCGCAGTCTCGGGGCTACTGCACGGCCAGGCGCAGCTTAGAGGGAACATTGATGGCAACGGAATTTCATCGTTTCTGTGTACTACATGCATAACTGTGTACTACATGCATAACTGTGGATAATAATGTCACTCTCTTCATGTTTCATGTTTCAAGTTTGGACATCACAGCACAGCATCGCACAGTAGAGTACAGTGCAGTACAATACAGCACGGCAGAGTACAGTACAGTAGATTTCAGTACAGTAAAGTTCAGTACAGTACTATACTCTCATTTTCTGTACTGTATTGTACTGTACTCTACTGTGCTCTACTCACTGTACTGTGCTGTGCTATCCTAACTTGTGAAACATATGTCTATGATAGGTTCCGATTTGGTCTGGTCCAGTCCGGTCCGTCTGTGGACCTTAACATCAAGGCCAGGGTGGCCTGACTAAAAATCTATTATACTGAACAAAAATATAAATGCAACATGCAACAAATCTCAAAGATTTTACTGAGTTACAGTTCATATAAGGAAATCAGTCAATTGAAATAAATGAATTAGGCCCTAATCTATGGATTTCTCATGACTGACACAGATATGTGTCTGTTGGTCACAGATATCTTTAAAAAAAGGTAAGGACGTTGATCAGAACCAGTCAGTATCTGGTATGACCACCATTTGCCTAATGCAGCGCGACACATCATCTTCACATAGAGTTGATCAGGCTGTTGATTGTGGCCTGTGGAATGTTGTCCCACTCCTCTTCAATGGGTGTGTGAAGTTGGAGGATATTTCCGAGAACTGGAACACACTGTCGTACACATAAATCCAGAGCATCCCAAACATGCTCAATGGGTGACATGTCTGGTGAGTATGCAGGCCGTGGAAGAACATTTTCAGCTTCCAGGAATTGTGTGCAGATCCTTGCAACACGAGGCTGTGCATTATCATGCTGAAACATGAGGTAATGGCCGCGGATGAATGGCAGGACAATGGGCCTCGGGACCTCGTCACTGTATATCTGTGCATTCATATTGCCATCAATAAAATGCAATTGTGTTCATTGTCCATAGCTTATGCCTGCCTATACCATAGCCCCACCGCCACCATGGGACATACTGCCCCCATACACATGGTCTGCGCTTGTGAGGACAGAAGGACATACTGCTAAATTCTCTAAAACGATGTTGGAGGTGGCTTATGGTATAGAAATGTACTTTCAATTTTCTGGCAACAGCTCTGGCGGACATTCCTGCAGTCAGCATGCCAATTACATTCCCCCTCAAAATTTGAGACATCTGTCTGACAAAACTGCATATTTTAGAGTGGCCTTTTATTGTCTCCAGCACAAGGTGCACCTGAGTAATGATCATGCTGTTTAATCCGCTTCTTGATATGCCACACCTGACAGGTGGATGGATTATCTTGACAATGGAGAAATACTCACTAACAGGGTTGCAAACGAAATTGTGCACAACGTTTTAGAGAAATAAGATTTTTGTCTGTATGGAGAAAAAATAATCAGTATAGTTTTTAACATTCATGGGATGTCCGTTGTCGGTCAGTGATCAGTGGGTCAGGATGCTGGTTAAGGTCAATGGAAAGAGAGGAGGCTCATGGGTAGGTGTCAGTAAGAGCTGGGAGAAGTGACATTAACTGGAGAGTGAGAGAGAGGAAGCAGAGAGAGAGAGAGGGTTGTCCAGACTGTTTTAATACTCTTGGTTTGACCACCAGATAACAGAAAGACAAAGAAAACTGTTCTGAGCTGAACATAACAGGATGCCAGTGGAAGGGAGGACAGTAGCAGCTGACCCAACTGTGGTTTGTGACTATTATGATTTCCTATTGTAGCCAATTCAGTTGCAGTAATTCTGATACCGATTTTTTTTTGGGGGGGGGAGGGGAATAATTCCATTGAATCACTTAATAATTCATAAACAAAATTGATATCAGTAAAATCACTATAATTATTTGGTAGGTCTACCATTACTTGTTACTTCTGTGAACGTTCATTGTCCTTAGGAGCGAAATGTTTTCATATTTTAAAGATATGTGGGTTTTTGATAACGAAATTACAAGCACAAGGCAATATTTGTTAAACTTACAGAAGGTAAACAATATCTTCAAAACGAAATATATGTATTGATATTAGTTGGCAGAGGTCTTTATGTGAACATTGTAATGACATGATGTATTTTGATACCTTTAATACTTTCTGGGAGATGTTTTCTGAGACTCCTTTTCCATCTGTGTGTCCAGAAATCAAAGCCTTTACTTAGGCCTATTTTTCTAAGATGGAAAATGGTTGAAAAGGCTGATAGGTTGATATGCTCCTATAAACTTCACATGTTGGTGCTAATGGGTCCTTTTACGTGGAAATGCCCAAAGCCGAAGCCAAAGGCAATGCGTGATGATTGCCGCGACTCTGTGATAGATCTCAAGATGAAGCACTGAGATTTCTAACTGGGGGGAATCAGGAACACTGATACAACCAGATATTAACACTGGAGTCACCACAAAAGATGTAGCAGAAAGTTCAAAACAGAAACCATCTAGATACATCTGATTTTAATGTATAATTCGAACTGCAACAGGTTCTCTGTAGACATTATGCTGTGACATTTGTACAAATGATTTCCATCCATGCGAATGTTACAAAAGCAAGTCCTTTAATTTCCTGTTTGTTCTATGAGTTATTGGTGCTAATGTAGACGAGTGATGAATCATGCTATAACGGACTGGAGGGGTCTGGATTTAGCCTGCTTGAGTGGCTGGGGACACAGCATGATGATGTCATCCAAGTCTTTGTGTTGGAGAGTCCTGGCTGTCCCTCTCATTTCTGCCTGATGAATAGCAAGATGCCATTCACACAACTCCACACAAAGGGCTGTGGTGCAAGGCGCTGCATACTGAACAGGGTGGTGGTGGTGGTGTGTGCGTGTGTGGTAATCCACTTTTATAGGACATTCTGCACGATGACAAAGAGACCTGGGATTTGGGCCAGCAGCCTATCACAAACAGAAACCTGTCTTGCCCAGATCTTTAAGGGCACAACCAGAGTGTGTGAACACTTTATGAAGTGCGGGGAAATCTAATTGTCGAACCGTATCACTGTCACTCCTTTTTTACAACTGGCCTCCCTCTCTTTTCAACGCCATCGGCCAGTATTACCACAGGATGTGCATGCTGTGTTGACGTCATTGAATCAGCACTATGGTGATAATGGTAGTATTCACAGGGATAGGCTAAATTATGCATAGGGTTATACAGATATTATTATTCCTATCACAGGCCACAGTAAATGACTAATAAGCCAGGGAGGCAGAACCCACAGACGAAGGTTCACTTTGATGTGTAACAACAAGAATCACACGGACCGCTTTCTTAATGATGCACCTTTTGGTCTTTGTTTTGTCACAGTCTGTCTGCCTCAAAACATTACGTGCTGTGTTTTTCCCACCAGATTTGGATTTTTGGTTGGGCAACCCAACATCTGATCTCAATTCGATAGAGCTATCAGATTTCTGTCAACCGTTTTGGGGAGAAAAATCCACTTTTCTCTTGAGCTATATCCGGACGGCTCCACTTTCTGTCAGGGAACGGTCATGTGTGCTGAAGACCTACTGAGCAGTAGGACGAGTCATCTGAAAAATACAGTGTGTCACTGTTACTTATACCTTATCATCTAGTAATAACGATCGTCTTTGAGTCACGGTACAGGAAGGGGGATGTACAGTGCACAACCCAGAAGATTTTGCTGGGAAACACAGCAGAGCCTACAGGTTGCTGGAATAACCATAGGATTAGCATCATCTGTGTACTGTTAACATTCCCCTCTCGCTGACCTTCTGTTCGCGAAGAGTTAAGCAGCCACCGCCACGTGACTCCGTCCGTTGAGGTTATGGCGACGCGTTTGAAATGCACTATAACTCAGAGTTCATATAAATAGTCTGCCTAAAGCCCCTAGTGGATTAACCATAGTCTATATTGGAGCTGTGTGATTTAGTGTAGGAAGCTAGAGGATGGTAAAACGTAGGAGGCAATCTATTGAAGATGTCAAGTCTCTCTTTGACCGCATATTGTTTCATGTGCCCCTGCGTGACGCTATTTTGTAGCCCCCTATTTCAACACATTGGGAAATGGCATGTTTTCCTGCGGAACGCCAGATAATGTGCCTGCTCTGCTTAGGTCCAGCGTAGTAGAGCAGAGGCAGAGCAGAGGCGTCATCTGAAGTACTGGTCACTCCGAAACCAGAGCAAATGCAGAGAACAGAAGGGACTGGCCTCTCTCAGGGGAACATACTTGGACCAGGCTCTCTGGCCCTGTGCCTGTAGGCTCTGAATTAGTCATCGTCCAGCAGATGTTTGCCATGCCCACCGAGAGAAGACTAGTTGGATTAGTGGGAGGTAAGGAGACCTGTGCTACACAGGAGGTCTCGTGTGATTATGCCTCCAACAGATAATCTATCCCAACATTCAATCAATCGTCTCTCTCTCTCTCACAACTACAGCAGTTTTATAGCGATGATAACTAAGATCTTTGATATTGGTTCATTGATATCACATGTGACATGCTAAAACTATAAATGAGGGGGGGGCCTTTGGAGGTGACATAAAACGCGTTGCGCTTAAAGTCATTGAGGGCTGCGTCTTCTTTGAGCTGTGTCTTTGTGTACCGACTTGGCGGTTGTATCAGGTTGACATGAGAGTTATGAGTGACAGACTGCTGCAGTTTTATGGAATACGTCTGAAGTGACATGTCTCCCCTGGCAACCAGACTGCTCAAATGTTCCCGAGAACGTACTGTATCTTGCCCTGGACACAGCAGTTCCAGGTGTGTCAACATTGCTCACCCACTAGCACCTTCACCTCGTATTGTCTGGATTTACTACCAAGTGGATCAGGAAATGGGAAGCTGGGGACTGAAGTCTCCATACTGTCACAGATCTGCTGTGAGAGTTACTCAAATAACATTGATTCATCCAATAACTGTGTGGCATGACAGGAGAGACATTTTAAGGATGAAGTTGGAGTAGCTAAACATGTCCAAGGAGGATTCAGTGTGATGTTTAGCTGTTGACTCAACAGTAAAGGAGAGAGATCTTACTGGAGCTGGATGGGTTCTGGTCCACAGGCACTCTGGGCGTTCTGGTTCTAGAATGCTGAATCATATGTAACCCAGAGCAGGCACCAGGCATCTGTTTCCGATTTGGCCCATCCCACTCACACACTTTCACTCCCCTCTCCTCCTCCTCTCTGTCTTCCTGCTAGGCAGGCGATGGGAGCGGGGGCAGCAGACTTCCCGGTTCTCATCCCTCACAGGGCCCGGGCTGGAGCTGGGGAAGCATCAGGAAATGCGTCAGTCTACTGAAATATTAAAGAGGATTTTGAGTAAAGGCCATCGAGGGATATGGCCCGTGCTGAGGTGGCTGACCGGGACCTCCCAACGCCCAGCCCTGGAGCCTCCTCTCTGGGAACTGATTCACTACTGGATCCTGGCTCTAGAAATCACATGTCTGGGGGTCAGGTTAAATGACGTTAAATCACATACTATGTTATAGTGAGTTCACCAACACAGTATACAATATTTATTAATATTTTACTGCAGTGGGCTGAATCAGGATCACACGAGTGAGTCTTGGTACTCTTAAACAAATCTACTTTGAAACAAAAGTATACCTCACACACGTGGTGATGGGCTTAAAAAAAGAAGACACCTGTACCATGTCAGATATAGAATTGCACTTTATATACACTACCGTTCAAAAGTTTGGGGCCACTTAGAAATGTTCTTGTTTTTGAAAGAATCATTTTTTGGTCCATTAAAATAACATCAAATTGATCAGAAATATAGTGTAGACATTGTTAATGTTGTAAATTACTATTGTAGCTGGAAACGGAAGATGTTTAATGCAATATCTACACAGGCGTACAGAGGCCCGTTATCAGCAACCATCACTCCTGTGTTCCAATGGCACGTTGTGTTAGCAAACCCAAGTTTAGTTGAAAATGCTAATTGATCATTAGAAAACCCTTTTGCAATTATGTTAGCACAGCTGAAAACTGTTGTCCTGGTCAAATAAGCAATACAACTGGCTATCTTTTGACTAGTTGAGTACCTGGAGCATCAGCATTTGTGGGTTCGATTACAGGCTCAAAATGGCTAAAAACAAAGAACTTTCTTCTGAATCTCATCAGTCTATTCTTGTTTTGAGACGTGAAGGTATCATGTCACAAGGCGAGACCCAGATGCAGACACAGTTGGCAGATGGTTGGAGTCTTACAATGTTTATTCATCCAAAAGGAGTAGGGAAGAGAATGGTCATGCACAGGCAAAAGGTCAAAACCAGATCAGAGTCTAGGAGGTACAGAGTGGCAGACAGGCTCGTGGTCAAGGCAGGCAGAATGGTCAGGCAGGCAGGTACAAAGTCCAGAAACAGGCAAGGGCCAAAACCGGGAGGACTAGAAAAATGAGAAATGCAACAAGCAGGAGAATGGGAAAACCTCTGGTTGACTTGGAAACATACAAGACAAACTGGCACAGAGAGACAGGAAACACAGGGATAGATACACTGGGGAAAATCAGCGACACCTGGAGAGGGTGGAAACAATCACAAGGACAGGTGAAACAGATCAGGGCATGACAGAAGGCTATTCCATGCGAGAAATTGCCAAGAAACTGAAGATCTCGTACAACGCTGTGTACTACTCCCTTCACAGAACAGTGCAAACTAGCCCTAACCAGAATAGAAAGAGGAGTGGGAGGCCCCGGTGCACAATTGAGCAAGAAGACAAGTACATTAGAGTGTCTAGTTTGAGAAACAGACACCTCAGAAGTCCTCAACTGGCAGCTTCATTAAATGGTACCCACAAGACACCAGTCTCAACATCAACAGTAAAGAGGCGACTCCGGGATGAGTTCCTTTGTCCAGTGTTTGTGTTCTTTTGCCCATCTTAATCATTTATTTTTATTGGCCAGTCTGAGATATGGCTTTTTTTCCCAGCTCTGCGTAGAAGGCCAGCATCCTGGTGTCGGCTCTTCACTGTTGATGCTGAGACTGGTGTTTTGCGGGTACTGTTTAATGAAGCTGCCATTTGAGGACTTGTGAGGCATCTGTTTCTCAAACTAGACACTCTGATGTACTTATCCTCTTGCTCAGTTGTGCACCGGGCCTCCCACTCCTCCTTCTATTCTAGTTAGACCCACTTTGCGCTGTTCTGTGAAGGGAGTAGTACACAGCGGTGTATGAGATCTTCAGTTTCTTGGCAATTTCTCGCATGGAATAGCCTTCATTTCTTAGAACAAGAATAGACTGACGGGATTCAGAAGAAAGTTTTTTGTTTCTGTCCATTTTGAACCTGTAATCGAACCCACAAATGCAGATGCTCCAGATACTCAACTAGTCTAAAGAAGGCCAGTTTTAGTGCTTCTTTAATCAGGACAACAGTTTTCACCTGTGCTAACACATTTGCAAAAGGGTTTTCTAATGATCAATTAGCCTTTTAAAAGGATAAACTCGGATTAGCTAACACAACTTTCCATTGGAACACAGGAGTGCTGGTTGCTCTGTACGCCTATGTAGATATTCCATAGAAATTCTGCTGTTTCCACCTACAATAGTAATTACCACATAAACAATGTCTACACTATATTTCTGATCAATTTCATGTTATTAAAATGAACAAAAAATGAGCTTTTCTTTCAAAAACAAGGACATTTCTACGTGACCCCAAACCTTTGAACGGTAAATATGACAAAACTGTTTGACATAGAAACATCGGATTTTGGTCTGGGTTTTTGAAAGAATGTTTATTAATGATGAAATTATGAAAAATATGAATAACATTCTACCCATGAGGCCAAAGAGGGTGCTTTTGGTCATTGACTGCAGGAAAGGGCTACTGGGTGGGTCTGTTTAACTCCCTGATCATAGAATATCTTTTTCAGTCTAGTGTGATGGATGAGTTGACTATCACACTATAGCCTACAATCAATTTACTTGTTTATTGACCCTTGACTGGATAAGTGTCAGCTTTGTCCTTCAGTGAAGTCATTAGCTGTTGTTTTCTCTGTCTTTGTTGATGCTCTTTATTGGTCAGGGGTCTCATTTAAAAAAACGTGCGTACGTACTAAACACATAAAAATATAACTTGACGTGAGAATGTGCTCACCAGTGGAGGCTCCTCAGAGGGGGAAGGGGAAGACCATCCTACTCAAAGAGAGAGAAAGACAATAGTTGAACAGTTTTCAACAAATGCATTTCTTCGGGAAAAATTAGGAGATGCAGCAGAGAGGGGAGAGAGAGCTAGCAAGCTATATTTAGATGTTTTTTTATTTTTTTATTTTTCTCTGACTTATTTGAGCTAATGCAGCTAGCTAATTCCCTTGCCAAATAACGCATAAATTACAGATAAAGGTGAAAACATTCTGCTTTTGGTAAATAGACTGGAAGTTTATGTAAAATATTTGACATTATGGGTAGGCTACAGCATTGCTGTACATGTGACAGAAGCGCGACATCATTGCCTGTTTAATCTTAGAGCCGATATCAAGGCAGGACATAGAAACACAATCATCTACTGACGAACTAAACACGGAACGGAAATGTGTCTGTTGCACGCGGTGGCCTAAATAATGCCAATAGTTCCACGTTATACAGCAAATAAAAGGGCGTTGTTGTCCCCATAAAAAAAGTGAATGGAGCCGTTTTCCAGGTGGAGTGTTTGTGCTCATTCACGCCCGCACAGTTTTATGGCCGGTCTGATTTTGTAAAGGGAAACCATGCGTATGTGTTGCATGCTGCCGAGTTTATAGATCTCAATGTTTTTGTATGTGCGTCGACTTTTCAGAAATGGGCACATGCAGATATTTAGTGTGAAATTTACACAACTGTTATAAATGAAGCCCCTGGTCTCTAGAGGCTGTGGTTTGTAGTGGGGCCATGACTGACTGAAGCCTGCCTCTCTGTTTGTAAACTGATGCTCCGTTGCTGCTCTGCTCCTTGTTCATTTAGGCTCCACTGGGACTAGCAGGAATGTTAGAGAGAACTGTTCAACGCTATTTTCCAGCATTGTTAACTGAGGAAATAGATCTTCCATTCTCTTTCATTCCATGATTGTGATGCCAAGTGTCAAGGTAATTGGTTGTATTGTAAATACTCCCCATTTGCCTCAAGTTAGGCTTCCTCTCAATAGACCACTCCGGAACATGTTTCTGAAGAAACCTCGACTGACTAGAAAAATCAGCAATGGTGCAATGCTCCCCTTCTCTCTTGACAAATGAACAACAAACAACCAAAGTCCCGCCTCATAAACTTTCACACTTTACGGTGGCAGCCAGCCAGGGTCTTGCCAGGACCAGGCATGTGTGAGTTCACAGTTCACACAGGGGCTTGATCAACAACCTGGTCCTCCGCCCACTGGGGAGGGAGGGAGTCGTGGCACGGAGAGACGCAGTACAGATGGTGACGTCAGGGGGAAAGTGCTGACTACAGGGTTGGAGGAAACACCTGGGGGAAAGAGTGGACAGATTGACATGGCCCAGACCCACCAGTCACCTCCACTGTTATCTCTGTGTCTGTGTGTGTAAACCGTTCTTCTCACGTGAGGTCTGTGGCGGGCAGCATACAGTGAATGAACATATTTACACAATCTGTATGACATGAACTGCATACGACTGTTGTTTGTGTTGGAATTAGTTTCCAAATGCAATGTACTTTGAGCATTTCTTTCCTATCCTTCAAGAACTGGACCTGTACAAACCTTCATTTTCGCTATTACAAATCTGCTCAGTAAGAAATGACCAACAATAATCAGATATAATATGACTTTTTTGTGAGGACAGCTCTCTGAAGCACAGACACTTAGTCTTTTGTTTCTGCGAGCCACATCTCCGACTTCTCAGACAGGAAAGAGCTGAATGCTTCACACGTCTGGTATGTCTTTCTAGTGCGAGCCAAGCTGCATGTTTAGCCCACAAAAATGCTGGGAAGACTCGCAAGCCCAGGCCAGCTCAGACTCAGCCCCGCTAGGCAGCACTGACTGGACATCATGGTGGGTGTCTACGAAGGGATTTTCACTGGGGGAATTCACAGGCAGTAATTTCACTGAAATATCAGGATTTGTCTTAAATGTTTTCACTCCAATGTCAGGAGTTAGGATGTGAGGATCACCTCAGATACTTGGACCAGACAGACCAGTGCTCCTTTCAATTTCTTTCTTCAGTTCACCCAGTCCATTCACTCAGAGAGAGAGAGAGAGAGAGAGCGAGAGAGAGAGAGAGAGAGACAGAGACAGAGACAGAGAGAGAGAGAGAGAGAGACCAGGTCCACCTCTACAAGGCAGCAGTGCCCACCTTTGCCAGGACCCTAAAGGACATCGCTCTCAAACGTATCCCCAACACTTCACACAGGAGCAACAGATCAATAGACTCTCCACCCAGACCAGCGAGACACCCTCCCAGACCTGCAGGACCCCCCTGGACCTACACATAGAGGACCCACGCCAAGAGGAATTACATCCAGACCACAGTACACCCAGACACATCCACACCCCCACCCCAACCAATCAACACCCCCCACGTCAACCATGCCCACACCCCATTTAGGCCCCCTCAGATCAGACCTATGCCACTCCTGCCCACCCCATGCACCCCACCCCCGCAAAGAGGGCCTCAACATGGAAGCCACACATACGCCCAGGTAGTGAGCGGGCAAACAGTCCCAACCCCCACTCTCACACTCGCCCAAGCCAATAGCATGTACCAGATGCTCAGCAGGCTCTGCTCACACTTACTGGCCTGAGGCCAAACCACACGACCAACAACATTGGACATTCTATGGAACAAAAAGCCTTCACTATATCATCCTGGAATATCCAAGGTCTGAGGTCATCTGCCTTTGGCCTAAAGAGCAGAAACCCGGACTTCACCAAAGAAATCGGTAACACAGACATTGTCATCCTGCAAGAAACCTGGTATAGAGGAGACGGACCCACTGGTTGCCCTCTAGGTTACAGAGAGCTGGTAGTCCCATCCACCAAACTACCAGGTGTGAAACAGGGAAGGGACTCAGGGGGTATGCTAATTTGGTATAGAGCAGACCTAACTCACTCCATTAAATTAATCAAAACAGGAACATTCTACATTTGGCTAGAAATTCAAAGGAAATTATCCTAACAGAGAAAAATGTCCTCCTGTGTGCTACCTATATCCCCCCACTAGAATCCCCATATTTTAATGAAGACAGCTTCTCCATCCTGGAGGGCGAAATCAATCATTTCCAGGCCCAGGGACATGTACTAGTCTGTGGCGACCTAAATGCCAGAACCGGACAAGAACCTGACACCCTCAGCACACAGGGGGACAAACATCTGCCTGGAGGTGACAGCATCCCCTCCCACATATGCCCCCTAGGCACAACTATGACAACATAACCAACAAAACGGGTCACAACTCCTGCAGCTCTGTCGCACGCTGGGTATGTACATAGTCAACGGTAGGCTTCGAGGGGACTCCTATGGTAGATACACCTATAGCTCATCTCTTGGCAGTAGTACTGTAGACTACTTTATCACTGACCTCAACCCAGAATCTCTCAGAGCGTTCACAGTCAGTCCACTAACACCCCTATCAGACCACAGCAAAATCACAGTCTACTTAAACAGAGCAATACTCAACCACGAGGCATCAAAGCCAAAGGAACTGAGTAACATTAAGAAATGCTATAGATGGAAGGAAAGTAGTGTGGGAATCTACCAAAAAACAATTAGGCAACAACAAATTCAATCCCTTTTAGACAATTTCCTGGGTAAAACGTTCCACTGTAATAGTGAAGGTGTAAACTTGGCAGTAGAAAATCTTAACAGTATATTTGACCTCTCAGCTTCCCTATCAAATCTAAAAATCTCAAATAGAAAACCGAAGAAAATTAACAAGAATGACAAATGGTTTGATGAGGAATGCAAAAATCTAAGAAAGAAATTGAGAAACCTGTCCAACCAAAAACATAGAGACCCGGAAAACCTGAGTCTACGCCTTCACTATGGTGAATCACTAAAACAATACAGAAACACACTACGGAAAAAGAAGGAACAGCATGTCAGAAATCAGCTCAATGCAATTGAAGAATCCATAGACTCTAACCACTTCTGGGAAAATTGGAAAACACTAAACAAACAACAACACGAAGAATTATCTATCCAAAATGGAGATGTCTGGGTAAACCACTTCTCCAATCTTTTTGGTTCTATAACAAAGAACAAAGAGCAAAAACATATACATGATCAACTACAGATCTTAGAATCAACTATTAAAGACTACCAGAACCCACTGGATTCTCCAATTACATTGAATGAGTTACAGGACAAAATAAAAACCCTCCAACCCAAAAAGGCCTGTGGTGTCGATGGTATCCTCAATGAAATGATCAAATATACAGACAACAAATTCCAACTGGCTATACTAAAACTCTTTAACATCATACTTAGCTCTGGCATCTTCCCCAATATTTGGAACCAAGGACTGATCACCCCAATCCACAAAAGTGGAGACAAATTTGACCCCAATAACTACCGTGGAATATGTGTCAACAGTAACCTTGGGAAAATCCTCTGCATTATTATTAACAGCAGACTCGTACATTTCCTCAATGAAAACAATGTACTGAGCAAATGTCAAATTGGCTTTTTACCAAGTCTTCTCATGCTTTAAAGATTTCAAAAAAGCCTTCGACTCAATTTGGCATGAGGGTCTGCTATACAAACTGATGGAAAGTGGTGTTGGGGGTAAAACATATGACATTATAAAATCCATGTACACAAACAACAAGTGTGCGGTTAAAATTGGCAAAAAACACACACATTTCTTCACACAGGGTCGTGGGGTTAGACAGGGATGCAGCTTAAGCCCCACCCTCTTCAACATATATATCAACGAACTGGCGCGGGCACTAGAAAAGTCTGCAGCACCCGGCCTCCCCCTGCTAGAATCCGAAGTCAAATGTCTGCTGTTTGCTGATGATCTGGTGCTTCTGTCACCAACCAAGGAGGGCCTACAGCAGCACCTAGATCTTATGCACAGATTCTGTCAGACCTGGGCCCTGACAGTAAATCTCAGTAAGACCAAAATAATGGTGTTCCAAAAAGGTCGAGTCACCAGGACCACAAATACAAATTCCATCTCGACACTGTTGCCCTAGAGCACACAAAAACTATACATACCTTGGCCTAAACATCAGCGCCACAGGTAACTTCCACAAAGGTGTGAACGATCTGAGAGACAAGGCAAGAAGGGCATTCTATGCCATCAAAAGAAACATAAATTTCAACATACCAATTAGGATTTGGCTAAAAATACTTGAATCAGTCATAGAGCCCATTGCCCTTTATGGTTGTGAGGTCTGGGGTCCGCTCACCAACCAAGACTTCACAAAATGGGACAAACACCAAATTGAGACTCTACACGCAGAATTCTGCAAAAATATCCTCCGTGTACAACGTAAAACACCAAATAATGCATGCAGAGCAGAATTAGGCCGATACCCACTAATTATCAAAATCCAGAAAAGAGCCATTAAATTCTACAACCACCTAAAAGGAAGCGATTCACAAACCTTCCATAACAAAGCCATCACAAACAGAGAGATGAACCTGGAGAAGAGTCCCCTAAGCAAACTGGTCCTGGGGCTCTGTTCACAAACACAAACACACCCTACAGAGCCCCAGGACAACAGCACAATTAGACCCAACCAAATCATGAGAAAACAAAAAGATAATTACTTAACACATTGGAAAGAATTAACAAAAAAACAGAGCAAACTAGAATGCTATTTGGCCCTACACAGAGAGTACACAGCGGCAGAATACCTGACCACTGTGACTGACCCAAAATTAAGGAAAGCTTTGACTATGTACAGACTCAGTGAGCATAGCCTTGCTATTGAGAGAGGCCGCCGTAGGCAGACATGGCTCTCAAGAGAAGACAGGCTATGTGCTCACTGCCCACAAAATGAGGTGGAAACTGAGCTGCACTTCCTAACCTCCTGCCCAATGTATGACCATATTAGAGAGACATATTTCCCCCAGATCACACAGATCCACAAAGAATTCGAAAACATATCCAATTTTGAAAAACTCCCATACCTACTGGGTGAAATTCCACAGTGTGCCATCACAGCAGCAAGATTTGTGACCTGTTGCCACGAGAAAAGGGCAACCAGTGAAGAACAACCCATATTTATGCTTATTTATTTTATCTTGTGTCCTTTAATTATTTGTACATTGTGTGTATATATATATATATATATATATATATATATATATATATATATATATATATGTATATATATATATAATATGACATTTGTAATGTCTTTACTGTTTTGAAACTGTTGTATGTGTAATGTTTACTGTTAATTTTTGTTGTTTTTCACTTTATATATTCACTTTGTATGTTGTCTACCTCACTTGCTTTGGCAATGTTAACACATGTTTCCCATGCCAATAAAGCCCTTGAATTGAATTGAATTGAGAGAGAGAGAGAGAGAGAGAGAGAGAGAGAGAGAGAGAGAGAGAGAGAGAGAGAGAGAGAGAGAGAGAGAGAGAGAGAGAGAGAGAGAGAGAGAGAGAGAGAGAGAGAGAGAGAGAGAGAGAGAGAGAGAGAGAGAGAGAGAGAGAGAGAGAGAGAGAGAGAGAGAGAGAGAGAGAGAGAGAGAGAGAGAGAGAGAGAGAGAGAGAGAGAGAGAGAGAGAGAGAGAGAGAGAGAGAGAGAGAAAAGAACTGGCTTGGTGGGCTGCTGCCCAGAATAAGGCTCAGACTCGAGGAGGGCTGGTGCCTTGTCTGTCTGTGTACCTCATTGTCTCCCACTCCACAACGGAACATTTTCTAGGGCCCTGTTCCCGCTACCAGAGATGAAGGAGAGTCTGAGGAGCTGAGTGGCAATAGAGATTTGTACTTTTCAATTCACATTACATTCTTGCTTTCCAATTGTTATGGCTGGCAACGGAACATTCTTGGTCCCCAGATCAAATTTCATGTAAATATCACGGTAGCCACTAGCCAGTAAGCACAGACTATTTAACAATCCAAGAAACTTTTCTACTAGAACATATTTCAATATGAATAATGCAACCAAACCATATTACACTCTTGAATAATGCAACAGTCCACAAGCATGTGCAGACAATTAACGCTGCAAGATGTCATTTCTTGGGCGACCTGATCAAATTCACATAGAAATGTGAGCTGTCATTCTCATTGAAAGCAAGTCTAAGAAGCAATAGATCTGCTTTATCTGCTCAATTTCTATGATTCCTGTTCTTAAGTTTATTTTTTGTGTCTTACTTTCGTTTCTGTATACAAGCTTCAAATAGCTGAAAAGACCATATTTTTGGTTATTGAAAAAAAGATTTCACAGTGTTTTAGATGGTTACAATCAGTCTCTTGCTTGTTTTGTCACATAAACTGACATTAGACAAAAAAAAATCAAGACTCTTTCTCAAACAAGAATGCAGTGTGGTGTCTGCCACAGTCAGAATAGCCGTCCTGTACGGTAACAGACATATTTGAATGCTATTCTGAAATAGGCCACTTCACAACCACTAGGCCTACATGCTGAGAGAGAGGCTTAATGGTCCGTGTGTGTAATGACACAAAGCGATGTGCTGACAGCCTTTGTTACCCATCTCTGCTCCCTGTCTGAAGTGGCGTTTCCCCATGGGCTGTGGCCTAATTGCACGACCCCAACAGTGACTGGGGAGGGTGGGTTAGCAGCACTAGCTGCATAATGCATCGCTTTTGACACCCAGCAGCTGCCTCAACTAATGATAGTCAATGATAAGGACCTCTGTTGCCTTGATTACACAGGAAGGATTTAGCATATTGAGATGAGATCTATGGATCTCTAACCAGTTAATATTAGAGGTTTTGAGGTTATGTCAGAGCGATGGAAAGTTATTTATTTTCTTCAATGTAAATTGCAGGGATGTTGCCATCTGCTGTGTTTCTTTTTCCTGCTCTCTCTCTCTCTCACACACACACACACACACACACACACACACACACACACACACACACACACACACACACACACACACACACACACACACACACACACACACACACACACACACACACACACACACACACACACACACACACACACACACACACACACACACACACACACACACAGTGAAACTGGCCCTGGCTAATGAGGACAGCATACTACACTAATTGGTCATCTGGTTGGTAATATGGAGCCGTTGAGCAATCTTGCCATTCACCGAGATGTATGTGAAGATATTGTACTGTGTCCACGTTGAGATGGCATATTTTCATTGTTCAGTTACAAGCTGTTGCCTGATGATTCATACTGTAATACGTCTGTAATAAAGTGGCATTTTGGCACACAATGTCCATTAATTCCTCACACTATATTGTTATATCATGTAATGTTAGATTGTGTGAGGGGCAACAGGATGGACACATTCTCCCATAGTCAGCACCATCACCATGCTCTGGGATTTCCAACATGACTTCATCACCATTATGACATAATACCAAGGTCATGTGGCTAGTGCTGTGAACTCTTGGTGTATGCTGGCAATGTTCCCAATCATTGTTTCTCGGTCAGTTCTGTGCTGTGTTCCACTCCAACTGCCAATTAAACATACTGTTGACAGGATGTTCAGGAGATTGAGTGGGCAACACATAGCTAGCCTGGTCCCAGATCTGCTTGTGCTGTTTTGTCAACTCTTAGGGTCATAGTTCACACCAAACATTGTGACAATGCATGACCATAGAAGTTGGCAAGACAACACAAACAGATATGGGACCAGGCTAAGCCTAACACATAGGATAGCAATTGGAGTAGCAACCAAATTCAGGCAGGCTTTCGAATCCATAAATATGCATGACATATTACCCCCCGAGCATTATAGTAAGTGGGTCCATTGTGTATGCTTGAGTGTATGTCATCAGTTATTGTCAGATAATCCCATAAATCTCCAGTGGCCTGGTTTCCTGGTGTCCAGTGAAGAGGTGTGCAGGGGACGGACTGTGCTGACCAGACCTGGACTGGACAGGTGGTTGGCTAGAGCACGTCAGAGAAATTACAGTTGTTGTGATTTACAACCATTAGCTTAATCCATGCAGATCTGATCCGCCAATTACTCTACAGGAAGCAGACCACAGTGTCCCTGTACCACTTCATATGTGTTGCTGTATGTGCAACATGCTATCACAGCTTAGACACAAATGACTTATTTGGAATTCGTCACAGGCACACACAAAAAAGTCTACCTTTTCGTGTGGATTACAGGATTTTCATCACAACGCATTTCGTGTGTATTACATGAATTCCAGTTTGTTGTGGCTAACATTAGCTAGGCTAGCTAGGTGGCAAATGTTAGCTAGGCTAGGGGTTAAAGTTAGGTAACAAAAGTAGTAAGTAGTTGTGAATTTGCTAAAGTTGTCCATGATGAAATTTGAACACGCAACCTTTGGGTTGCTAGACATTTGTATTATACACCCACCTATCCATCCTCCCAGACCAAACTCGAGAGTAACATATTTTATCTGTGATTGAAATTCATTGTATACAAAAGCGTGTACTGCACAATTCTTTTCTGTGTGCCTGTCACAAATTTCCAATACACAATATATTTCACAATAATCTGTGATACTGGGTTGATGGACAAGCTCCAATGGTAGCCGGGGGTGTCAAACTCTCAAGAAATAGCTTAAAAGTTGTAGAAACAATGACAACTCTTACAATAATTACAAATTGTCCTGCTACTGATGCTGCTTAGTGACTAAAACATGGAACCACAGGCTCCAGCAATGATGTTGATGACGCTTGTCTGAAAGCAGGAAACTGGAACACACCTGCCTTGACCAATCACTTCTTTCTCAGGAAGGAAGGATCCCACAGGTCAGTGCTCTGACGGCCTGCTAGTGCTACTAGCCCCCACCCCATATAATAGGATTGAATTACTAGAATGGACATTCCCATTCAAGTTAACGTTTTGTGATGCATTGACCCGGAAACTCATTGAATGTAATTGCCATGGTCTGAGGGGCTTCTCCAGTTCTAGTCATTCCATTTCTATGCTCCAGCCCACCCCAGCCTCAACATCTCCCCTGGCCTTCTCCTGCCCTCCTGAAGCCTTCGCCAGAGGCTTGTCACAGACGCCTACCAGCCACACGGCCACAAATCCCAGCAGATTCCCAGATAAAACCTGGTGCTCTGGTGCTGTCCTCTACGACAGGCACTCCCCAGTGTTTATTCCCCCTCAGTGAGACTGACAGCCCTGTGTTAGCAGTCAAATCCCTCAGGGACAAGAGAAGAATGGCTGCCTATCAGATTATCCAAACAGTTCAGGCGGTCAGAAAAGGTGCTTGTAAAAGTAACAAGAGAACAACAACTGAATGAAAGAAATGTGGACGTTCACAATAAGTTAGACATGGAAAGGTTGGGGATTTTGTGGGTCTGAATGGATCTTTGGTTATTTTCTCTAAAATGTCATAGAGTGTGTATCTGCCAAGTAGCAGTAATATACAGACATCTGCCTGAAAGCTGTCCCCAAGTTACAGCTTTGAAATATTAGCGGAAAAGGCTGACGCAGGAAAGAACATTTTTCAAGATCCAGCTCGGATAAGAGAATGAAACATGGTCTTTTCATAAGACCTTTTTCAATGAAAAAAAAGAATGTTGTTTAGGCCTGTGACATTTTGCTTGAGATTTTAAACCACATTTCAGTATAATAATAGTGTTTCACGTACTGCATCAATCATTAATTGTTAAAGCGTGGTACTGCAACTGCACAGGTCATTTGCCCTATGAATCTGTCTGTCAGACATGGTCTCTTGTCTTGAACAGCTGCTAAAATGAGATGATCCAAATGTTTTGCCTATTTGTATGGCTTACAGTTCCCTCGGCTAGGTTAGAGTTGGCCATGATGCTACTTTCATTATTCAGGCATCACAAAATCTCCAAGAGCGTAACGGGCGACTTCATATTGTTTGAAAAAGCAATGAAGGAACCCTTGTATAAAGCTTGAGCTCTTATCTTTTGATCTCAGTCAAAATGGTACAGCTCTTTATTCTGACTCTCTTCCTATTTCTTTGACGTAATACGATTTAGTTTTTAAGATATTATTGACAGTTTAGTGCTGTCATTTGTTGTACTACAAATAAATCTTCAGGTCAAAATATGTTCCCTCTCTGGACAGAGGCTTGTCTCTGCAGTCTTGGTGGTCATGTACTAGACCAGGAAGTCAAGACAGACATATTCTGAAAAGAGCGGGAAAGTAGCTTCTGTACCGTAGCTTCCCTCAACTTTTGCCGCCAGTCATAACAACAGTGCTTCGTCTCTCGGACTCGCTCAGTGGATCTGTGGAGACATACAGGGTGGCTTTGTGTCCTTTGGCAGCTATTTAGCCCAGCCTCACTCATCCAGCCAGGCCATCTCTTTGGTTGGTTTTTGTGAGGTCTGTGCCTTCTGTGTGATGGAGCTATCCCAGTCGCCAGGCCAGTCCATTGGCATGGCGGTTCATGAGTTTGTGTGGTCTGAGCCCTCTGGCAGGCCAGGTATCAGCTGCTCTATCCCCAGGGGTCAGGACACCCTTTCAGGTTCACATCCGGGTCACAGCAACAGTTACACTGTGACTAATTAAGCCATTAAGTGCCAGAGATGTGTTAGCTGTAGTTCCTCCAGATTATAGGAGGTAATTGATTGGTGTGTGATTAAAATGTAGCGTTATTGATTCATGCTAAATGATACCTCGCTTTGTGCATTGATGGACTGCGTGGGAAGGACAATGAGGAGCCTGGGAAGTTAGGGAGGCATTTACCTGTCTGTGTTTCTTGAAGTACAACCCCTTTGCCAAGCAGTAAGACAGTTCATTTAGTATTCTCTTGTTGGCTCTGGGTGCCGAGATGATTGATTTAGAGACCTTTCAGGCATTGAAGTCATGAAGAATTTAGTGTGGATGTGAACAGCATAGCCCTCCTCCACACACCTGCTGATTCTAAGCTGAACAAAGCTTGCAATTTATTATTCATGTAGGGCTTGGGTAAGGACTAAATGTCACTGTTGCATTTTCATAGATTTCCAAATTGATCTCAGTTGAGAGAGTCTTCTTACAGACGTATTTATGGATCTATAAATGCTCCCTGTCTACTGACTAGCCATGTGCAAATGAACTGCTGGAGTTGAGTATTGTTTTCTGAATTTCTTGGACTCTTTTGTAGAGTTTGAACAATAACCAGACAGCTTTGGCAGCAGTTTGGCAGTAAGGCCAGCAACAGAACAGAGTTCTCACGGGCCAGAGGGGGGCTTATTTGGTTTGAATGTCTCTGTGGAAGAATGTGTCTCTGTTCTCTGTTCTCTCCATCTTGAGAAGACGGGATGCATGTGGTCACATTAAATGAGAACGTTCTCCCGAGCTCAGCTCAGCTCTGGAGCAGCCTGTGAAACATTGGTTGATGTTGGACGCTACCAGCGCTGACGTCTCTCTTTCTCCCAGGGAGGAACAGAAAGTGTTTGCGCACCACGTGTCGTTCAAGGCTCAGCAAGATACTTGTAGTTCCATGTGTTACTGTGTAACGGTTCTCTGACTAACGGCGTCCGGAGCATCTTGTTTTGGTTTAAAAAAAGGGAGGCGGTACCAACAGATTCACAGCTTCTTATCTAATAGGACATTGCTAAATTGTTACAGGACAGTGCTAGCCAATACCCCGTGTCCTCTCTGACGCCCAATGAATGCACTATGAAGTTCAAAAGAAAACCACAAACTTTGAAGATATTTGACTTTCTTAGATTATTGCTATTGCCAGTGTAAACAAGAACTCATCATTTAGCTTCGAATGCAGCACTTTTTCCTGCTCAACCAGTCCAAGGGTGGAGCCTTTTGTAAAGCTTTATGTGTTTGAGTCATTGCCATGGTTTGAGTTATGGGGCTTATAGGGAAGCGTCATAGATGAGATGATGGGTATGGGAGGTGTCCTAATGCCGGGCTAATCCAGGATGCATGTGTATGGGCTGTTGTCCAGGGGAATGGTAGTCAGCAGAGGGGCAGCAGTGAGGCAGCAGTGAGGCAGCAATGAGAAGGGCGGAGGCGCAGAAAGCAGACGGTCAGAAGTTCACCCTCAGCACGAAGGCGGTTGGTTGGTCGTCTAGGTCAGACACAGGCCAGCCCATTGGAGGGGATGCCATGATATCTTCAGTAAAACCCTGTTGATTTTGGAGAGGTCAGCGTGCAGTCAGGCGAGGGAAACATTACCGGGAGCCAAAAAAAGGAGCCCCCGTCCTCTACACTCCTCATCCTCTTTCCTCCAGCCTGCCATCCCAATCCCAGACGACATTCTGGATTAGCAAGGCTGGGGAAAGGACTTGTCCTTAGCACACCACACCACTTCTAATTCCAGATCCAGAGAAGAGATGAGATATCACTGTTTAGAGCTTCTCTGTCAGGCCAAAGTGAGCTCAGCTGGTCTTTGCACGCGAATAAGCCGCACATCCCAGTGCGTGTCTATGGGGAATCCGTGTGGGGGAAAATACAGCACATGCAGGGTGTTGCTTTCACGCATCTTCACACGCACCACTCGGGTTTGGTGGACAGTAGACTGACTGCTTGCTGTCTCCAATCTCTCAGTCTCAATAGGTGTGCCAACTTCCAAATCCTGCACAGGCATTTGTGCTAGCTAGGCACCGTGGCCAAAGATTGCCGGCTGGGCATAGCATGGCAACTTTTGTGGCACGTCTGGCCTAGTGTCCTCCCTCCCCTCTGCAGTGGAAGACAGGCAGACCAGACGTGGTTGGTAGAGAATGCCTGTGCGGCTTGTCTCCCGGCCAGGAAGTTAACTGGCCTATTAGATGATGGCGCTGCCCAGATGAATCCAACGACTCAGTGCCAATTTTAGAATGTGGGACGGAATGTACTGTTTATGTGGACTCAAAATGAGCATAATTTCTCACTCTTATGCAATCTGCTCTCGTATGATGCAGTCTGACAAAGAGATCCAAATGTTGTTTATTGCAGTGTTGTAGTGTGTTTTTTCTTAAACACATAGTTCATTCCCTTGACCGACAGTAACCTTTTCTCTCTGTGTCTCACAGCTAAGGAGAGAGGGACAAATGGGGCGTGTGTTCCCGAATGGGTGAAACCATTACAGATTCCCAAGCAGGCCCGCATTCAGGGCCCTGAATCCCTAGGCCCCTGTGTTTGTGTGTTTGTGTGTGTATGTGTGCACGTGTGTGTGTGCGTGTGCGTGTGCGTGGGAATGAATAGGGTCAGGTAGCAGAGAAGGCTGTCATGGTCACTTTAGTCAGAGCTGCTCTCCTCTCAATGAGAGCCCTGGGGAGGCTGGCTGAAGGTTGTCATGTAGACAGCATGGCAGGAAGTAAAGGAAGAACCTAGATTCTTTTGTCATATTTAGTCACAGGCCTATTGCTCTTTCCTCAGCCAATGGTATTGTGTTCTTTTCTTCTCTTGATATAGTCATTGGATTTCAAGCAGTCATTTTCTGTTCACCTTTCCTGCGTTTGCCAGACGAGGTTTTGCTAAGCAGTGGAACAACTTATATGTCCAGCTCAGCAGTGTATCTTGCGTCCAACCGTAGAGTGGTGTAATGTAGGTCCCTGGTGGTCCTCGGGTTCTCTCCATTCAAAACACTCAATGGGTGGGCTGAGGGGGAACTGCGAGGGATGTGTGTGTGTGCGTGTGCGAATGTCTCGACTCTGCGATGATTGCCCTGGAAACAGAGTTCAGTACGTTGTTGCCACTCAGCTGTTGGCTACTTGTGGAAAACATGGGGGGGTACGAGGTGAGGAGAAACTGTTCTAGATGCATGTGGAGGGATTCTACGTTGTGCTGTGTCCTGTACGTAGACATACAGCAGTGTGACATGGTGGACACACACACACACACATGGTTGACACCTTAGACACCACAAGCCATTGTAACCATGTGACGAAAACGCGGTAGAATCCACGCCTGGAAAGACAGTAGCACGCTCTGTCTCCCGGTACGGTGTAATCAAAGCATAGAGTCATCCTGGCTTTGCAGATGTGTCAGGTCTACGGGGCCGTTCGTGCAGAGGTGTGCGTTCAGGGCCGTCCGAGGGTAACGCAGCAGCACTATGATGTCAGCTCGTGAGCAATGTTCTACAGTGGGGTTTTTGAGTGCAGCACTCTCAGGAAAGAAAGCAGTTGCAGTCAGAGGTAGAAATAGAAGCCTTCAAGAGGAAAGAACACGAGTTAAATGAGAGCTCGGCAACTTGAGGGTTTGTAAGATTGAAATAACGTGCTGAAGATACTGTAGCTACTGCACGTGTTTGGAGTAGTAAGGTATTTTTGTTGGCATTCGAGGCAACTATTTTGTTCAGCTCTGAAAATAGGTTAGGATGGATTTGTTTAAGAATGGCATAGTTGACATAGTTGGGGGCATCTGTCTGACCCTACATCACACAGTGGTGTGGGCAGGGCATGGGGTGGTGAGGTATAAGGAGACAAGCAGCTAGCTAAGAATAACGCTGGATACAATTTAAGGCCAAAGGAAAGGGAGTACAGGCAATACGCTCAGGGAAAGAGACCCCCCCCCCATCAACCACCCATTCAGCCATTTACAAGGGTCTCAATCAGAGCTTTTAAAGCAATCAATATTCCGACAAAATGCTGCCGACCCCCAGAGAGGAAGTGCCTTCGACACAATAGGGCCCTCAGACAGACCAGGGACCCCCCCGCAAATAGCCCACTCTCCTCCCCACTAACTGACTCGAAACACCCTCTCTGTCCCCTGTCGCATCAGATTATGTTAACCCTGTCAGATAATGTTCCCCTAATGTCCCTTTTTTGTCTACCTGATGATTTTTAGAGCTATCAAAGGTGAAATATTGATGATGACTTATTGGCTCCATTTCTAGAGAAATAAAATGGGTCAATGGGCAGCATACAAGTATACTCACGGTTGATCAAACAGTCCAGTTAGTGATCACAAAGGATCACTTGAAGCCACTGCTCTGTTCAGTTTCACAGCTGTTCTCGCTCTCATTTGCATGCTGGGCTGTCTGAGGGTGTTCATTGGTTGATTGGGTCCCCCCATTGGGGGGCGGGTTTGGCTTCCAGTAGGTTGGTGCGTCTCAGCTGGCGTTTGGTTTGGTTGTGGCTCAGGTGTTCAGTCAATGTTCAGGGGTCAGTACCTCCATTCTCGGTCCTGTCTCTGGCTCGTTCCTCTCCTCAGCAGACCCTCTGCTCATTACACACACACACAGGGCAGGGCAGGGCAGGCCACCAGCCACCAGTCAGCTCTGCACCAGGCAAGGAAGGCTGGGTGGTTCTGGCTCTCCCAACCCTCAACTCTCAGGGGCCTCTGGCTCAGCGGTCTGTCCTCTCTTCTCCTCCATCAAGTCCATAGCAGTCTGGCCCTGCCTGCTAACTGATGACCATGACAGAGCTGCAGACTGCATTTGGAAGTTTGGCTGTGTATGGGTGTTCTTATGCATATAGGCTTAATGCAAATGTTCAGCACCACAATACAACTCTGGCCAAGAACCTCAACTCTCTCCAGGGTAGCTGCTGTGTGAATCCAGTTGGAATGAGAAGTGGCCCATGAAAGAAGTAAGGGAAAACAAAAGGCGTTTTGTGTTTGGAGTCGTTAGTTTGGCGTAGTAAACATCACCTCAGCCCTTCCCTTCCTTTACCCTGGGGAAGCTCAGTCAGCATGTCATTGGGCCAACAGCAGCCAGAGAAGCGCTTATTCAGCACAATAGTGCTGTTTATTATTTTTCAACTACACACACACACACACACACACACACACACACACACACACACACACACACACACACACACACACACACACACACACACACACACACACACACACACACACACACACACACACACACACACACACACACACACACACACACACGCACCCTGCTCCAGATCTGCAATGTTCCATGTCAGAAAAAAAACACTCCCAGATTCTGCCTGCCAAGCTAGTACCTCCAGCACTACAGCATTAAGCTGCCCAGACCAGTTAGTGGCTGCTACTGCACTCTCTCGTGTGAGTTTGCTCATGTTTCATCAGACATCAGGACACGCCATTAAAGTGTCCAGTCAAATAGGTCAATGAGGTGGACATAGCACTTCTTTGTGGCACGGAGTAAAGGAACTGAATACATGTTTATTGATATTGAGTGGCAGTAAAGGTCTGTTGATGACTTATTAACAGCAGTGGTCCATTGATTTGGCTACACAGGCTGGGGTCAAGGCTGTTGTGTCATATAACCTCTCCACTCCCTGCGGTGTGACTGTGTGTAGGGGTCGACTGACAGACTTCCACAATGGGATCCACCGTAGCCCACTTCGGGGGGGTTACCACGGCAACAGGCATAGGCACAGGCACAGGCAATGGGAGGCGAGGGCCTGGGGGCATGGGGGAGCAGCTGTCCCCCTAGCCAGCCCCCCATTCAGGGGGTCCAATCCATGTTAGCTCCACTAGGCTACTGTCGAGGAGAGACGTGTTGCCTGCAGGGGATCATGCTCTAATACTGTACAATTGACAGGAGAGGCTAGCCCCCGCCCTCTATACAGGAGTTTTTAAACTAAAGCCCTTTCCTATCTAACTTGTCTATGCTTCACTGTTGTGCTCACAGTCACAAGAAGAACAACTCATTTTGGAAGTAAACGGTTGCAGAGAGAATAAACTGCTGTTATAAATGGGTCACCATTTCAGCATCACGCATTGCCGACACATGGGAGAGTAAAAGAAACACGACATTTCAAGAACACTCACTGTCATGCTGCCTCTCAGTGGCACGAGCAAAAAAACATAGCTGTACAAAAGCAGAGCTTATCATATTATATTAACAGAGCTGTTTAAAACTGACATCAGCTATTTAAAAAAGCATGAGTTGATCGCAGTAGGATTACTGGTGGGTGCGGTCAGTAGGCCTAAAAGTCTCAAAAGGGAATCAGGTAAGGTCATAAAAAGGTGAATCAGTTTAGGTTATAAAAAGGGGAATCGGTTTAGGTCACAAAAAGGTGAATCAGTTTAGGTTATAAAAAGGTGAATCAGTTTAGGTTATAAAAGGGGCATCAGTTTAGGTTATAAAAAGGGGAATCGGTTTAGGTCACAAAAAGGTGAATCAGTTTAGGTTATAAAAAGGTGAATCAGTTTAGGTTATAAAAAGGTGAATCAGTTTAGGTTATAAAAAGGTGAATCAGTTTAGGTTATAAAAAGGTGAATCAGTTTAGGTTATAAAAAGGGGAATGAACAAAAAGGGAATCAGTTTAGGTTATAAAAGGGGCATCAGTTTAGGTTATAAAAAGGGGAATCGGTTTAGGTTATAAAAAGGTGAATCAGTTTAGGTTATAAAAAGGTGAATCAGTTTTAAGTTATAAAAAGGTGAATCAGTTTAGGTTATAAAAGGTGAATCAGTTTAGGTTATAAAAAGGGGAATCAGTTTAGGTTATAAAAAGGGGAATCAGTTTAGGTTATAAAAGGGGCATCAGTTTAGGTTATAAAAAGGGGAATCGGTTTAGGTTATAAAAGGGGCATCAAATAAAAAGGTGAATCAGTTTTAAGTTATAAAAAGGTGAATCAGTTTAGGTTATAAAAGGGGAATCAGTTTAGGTTATAAAAAGGGGAATCAGTTTAGGTTATAAAAGGGGCATCAGTTTAGGTTATAAAAAGGTGAATTAGTTTTAAGTTATAAAAAGGTGAATCAGTTTAGGTTATAAAAAGGTGAATCAGTTTTAAGTTATAAAAAGGTGAATCAGTTTAGGTTATAAAAGGGGCATCAGTTTAGGTTATAAAAAGGTGAATCAGTTTAGGTTATAAAAGGGGCATCAGTTTTAAGTTATAAAAAGGTGAATCAGTTTGGGTTATAAAAGGGGCATCAGTTTTATTATAAAAGGTGAATCAGTTTAAGTTATAAAAAGGTGAATCAGTTTAGGTTATAAAAAGGTGAATCAGTTTTAAGTTATAAAAAGGTGAATCAGTTTAGGTTATAAAATCAGTTTTAAGTTATAAAAGGAATCAGTTTAGGTTATAAAAGGGGCATCAAAATAAAAAGGTGAATCAGTTTAGGTTATAAAAAGGTGAATCAGTTTAGGTTATAAAAAGGTGAATCAGTTTAGGTTATAAAAAGGTGAATCAGTTTAGGTTATAAAAAGGTGAATCAGTTTAAGTTATAAAAAGGTGAATCAGTTTAAGTTATAAAAAGGTGAATCAGTTTAAGTTATAAAAAGGTGAATCAGTTTAAGTTATAAAAAGGTGAATCAGTTTAGGTTATAAAAAGGTGAATCAGTTTAGGTTATAAAAAGGTGAATCAGTTTAAGTTATAAAAAGGTGAATCAGTTTAAGTTATAAAAAGGTGAATCAGTTTGTCACGCCCTGGTCGAAGTATTTTGTGTTTTTCTTTATGTATTTGGTCAGGCCAGGGTGTGACATGGGTTTTTGTATGTGGTGTGTAGCTTAGTGGGATTGTAGCTTAGTGGGGTGTTCTAGGAGAGTCTATGGCTGTCTGAAGTGGTTCTCAATCAGAGGCAGGTGTTTATCGTTGTCTCTGATTGGGAGCCATATTTAGGCAGCCATATTCTTTGGTTGTATTGTGGGTGATTGTCCTGAGTGTCTTGATGTCCTTAGTCTGTGTTAGTTCGCACCAATTAAGGCTGTTTTGGTTTTCACTACGTTTTGTAGAGTTTGTGTTTTGGATTTGTGTTACGTTGTGTTAATAAACATGGATCACAATATACGCGCTGCAGTTTGGTCCGACTCTCCTTCACCATTAGAAAACCGTGACACAGTTTAGGTTATAAAAAGGGGAATCGGTTTTGGTCACAAAAAGGGGGATCAGTTTAGGTTATAAAAGGGGAATCCGTTTTGGTTATAAAAAGGGGAATCTGTTTTGGTTATAAAAGGGGAATCAGTTTAGGTTATAAAAGGGGAATCGGTTTAGGTCATAAAAAGGAGAATCAGTTGAGGTTATAAAAAGGGGAATCAGTTGAGGTTATAAAAAGGGGAATCAGTTGAGGTTATAAAACAGAGCCATATGTTTGGTATTGATTAGGCAGGAGTATGGTTGGAATCCAAATCTAAGGCTGACCTTCTGATATTCCCTGTTCATAGTATTCAGGCATGCTCCAGTTGACTGACCGTAGTAAGAGTAAATGCTGTGGCAGAGCGGAAGACGAGCACGTGGTGTCCTTCCTCCCCTGAGCCTTGAGCCCTGCATACTGCGGCCTGAGCCAGCCAACCGGCCTAATCTACAGTACCCATGGCCAGGGGGATGGAGAGAGCAAAAGGAAGGAGAGGGAAAGGAAGTGAGTAGGAGAGGGTGAGAGAAAAGAAGGGAAGATGAGAGAGGTAGGGAGGATTGCGAGAAGGGTGGAGAGAAAAGGAGAGAGGAGAGAGAGAGCGAGAGAGAGAGAGAGAGAGCACTGTTGTAAAACGTGAGACATTTGCTGCTGCTTTCTGCTAATATGGAGCTGTACAGTCACCCTCCAAAAGTCCAAAAGTATTGGCACCCTTGATAAATAAATGAGCAAAAAAGATTGTATAAAATAAATACTGAGCGATATTGTATGCTCAATA
This sequence comes from Oncorhynchus keta, assembly GCF_023373465.1. Classification (NCBI taxonomy): domain Eukaryota; kingdom Metazoa; phylum Chordata; class Actinopteri; order Salmoniformes; family Salmonidae; genus Oncorhynchus; species Oncorhynchus keta. The sequence goes on from NC_068447.1 coordinate 39,329,990, forward strand.
AAATGGGAAAATTATATACTTTTAATCTAATACAATTGCTCAGAGGAGATTTTGTTCAACAAGTAATAAAAAAATCTAAAACAAGATATTTGTCAAAAGCATTGGCACCCCTAAAGATTCTTATAATTGAAATCAAACTAAATGTAATCTGCATAAACATTCTACTTTTTAGAGTGAACCTCATCTTCCTCTGGTACTTTTGCATACTTTTTAGCTAGTACTGTAGTTCTGAATCTAGCTCTCACGAGCCAAAAGTGGTCACCTGAAAATTGCTTACTACGTCACTTATGTGTAGATACGGTATCTGTACCACATAATTTCTCTCTCTCTCTCTCTCTCTCTCTCTCTCTCTCTCTCTCTCTCTCTCTTTCTCTTTCTCTCTCTCTCTGCTATGTGTGCATCTATTAGCTGTCACTCAAATTGCTAGGAGCTAAAGTTTATTGGATGGAACTTGAATTTCTAGGGGGCTGGCCCACGTAGGGGCTGTGTCCAGGCACTCCGATTCACGTGCGTATTTGTATTATTTTTGTATTATTATTTTCTTTATCAAGGGTGCCAAATCCTTTTTGGAGGTGACTGTATGAGCTAAGAGGCAAGAAGAATCGATGATGTGTTTGCTAATTTTACACTGACTGACTCAAGTCAAGTGTGACCTTCCCAGTCCCACAGGGTCGTGAGAAAGTATGGGAGGATGTTTAGACGATATGGCTCGAGATGAATCGGTACCTGTTTCATTGAGTTGTTCTAATAATGTCGCAGCCCTTCACCTTTATACCCCAACATCACATCACCCTTTCATATGGTCTCCAAGAAATCTGAGGAAGCCGCCACCGTGCACACCCACAGCTGAGGCTTGTATAAACAGTGGTGTGGGCTAGTGGCTAGGGCAGGGACAGCGGTGGGCCACTGTGTAACCCACTCCCTAAGAGCAGGGCAGAGGCAGAGGTCCCATATGCTTTGGGGTGGGGTGGCGGCAGTGACTAGGTGAAGAGTTTTTCGGGGGTGCGACTGTACCACAGCTATGCTGAACATGTCACTCTGTTATGTCTGAGCTCAATTGTTTCCAGCCAGCGTCTCGCTCTGTCACTTAACATGTTAACACCTCCCCAGAGAACTCCCGAACCCGGGCCTGTTTCAGCTCGAACATGTCTGTGTTCAGATCCAAGAACATCACTGTCAGTCTAAGATGAATGTTACTTTCCCTTCTCTTCCCAAGGACATGGGAAATGTGTGGTACCGTCACGGTGTATGAAGCGGGGAAAAAATCATTATGATAAACGCAATGTAACTCTTCTCTGTACTGATAAAACCGTTTTGTACATTTTTTTTTATCTTGCAGGGCGAACATTAATGAAGTGGAGACGGAGGTTGTGGAGATTGAAGTGAAACTAGACAAGGTAAGAAACCTTTGTTTTAATAACCCTTTATCCTCCTCGGGAAGCCTTTTCAACTAGCCTCTAGATCCTATTGTCACTGTAATATAAGCCATATTATAAACGGGGACATTTGGGTCCCTGATGCTCATTGGCTGAAACAGCATTTGAGCCGTGTGTATATCAGACAATAACCCTGGTATGACCCAGAAAAAAACGTGTTTACTGTTCTATTTATGTTGTTCACCAGTTTATAATAGCAATAAGGCACCTTGGGGGTTTGTGGTATACGGCCAATATACCAAGAGCTGTATCCAGGCACTCCGATTCTTGTCGTGCATAAGAGCAGCCCTTGGCCATATACCACACCTCCTATGGCCTTATTTCTTAACTAAACCACTATTGTCCTTCTAACTGTTGGCTTCAAGTGCTCAAAGGTTTCGTTTTGATAGAAAGCATGTGATATATCCATTACAGCATATTTAGGAGTTCATTTTGACGCTTACTGTACATCCCATCTACTACTACACCGATAATGGAATGAAATTCCAGGCATATACACTGAGTATACAAAACATTGCTCTTTCCATGACATAGACTGACCAGGTGAATCCAGGTGAAAGCGATGATGGCTTATTGATGTCGCTTGTTGAATCCACTTCAATCCGTGTAGTTGAAGGGGAGGAGACCGTGTTAAAGAAGGATTTTTAAGCCTTGAGACAATTGAGACATGGATTGTGTATGTGTGCCCGTTCACAGGGTGAATAGGCAAGACAAAAGACTTCAGTGCCTTTGAACGAGGCATGTTAGTAGATGCCAGGTGAACCGGTTTGTGTCAAGAACTGCAACGCTGCTGGGTTTTTCATGCTCAACAGCTTCCCGTGTGTATCGAGAATGGTCCACCATCCAGCCAAGTTGATACAACTGTGGGAAGCATTGGAGTCGACATGGGCCAGCATCCCTTTGGAATGATTTCGACACTGCGTAGAGTCCATCCCCCTGACGAATTGAGGCTGTTCTGAGGGCCAAACGCGGGGGTGCAACTCAATAGTAGGACCCTAATGTTTGGTATAGTCAGTGTACAGTGCTCTGTATATTGCAAGATTAAAGGATGATGGTGATAGCAGCTACCAATTTAACCCAGTTAACCTGCTACACTGGTGTGCCCCATTTACACACATACACGCACGCACCCGCACACGAACACACACGCGCACGCGCACACGCACACACACACACACACACACACACACACACACACACACACACACACACACACACACACACACACACACACACACACACACACACACACACTGATTACCAGAGTGGCATGCAGCCCTCCTATCTAGACAACCTGAGTAGGACAAGTAGGCTAGTTGGGGAGTCCTACTACTGTACATTTACACCCATCAGTATAACACTGTATGCTTGTAATGGGATGGTCTGACTTAAACCACTGAGTACTGGGGGTGATTAAAAAGGAAAGCAAAATCTCACACTGTTGACTTGCTTAATGTTTCAGCAGCTCAGGTTTGTGTGGGCTAAACGTGACGTGGCAGGGCAGGGGGGGTAGGGAAGAGGACCGACAACATTAGAATGCATTAGACTGGCTTTCAAAGCATTGGGTTACCCTCTAACGAGGAAGCCTGGTGCTTTGTGGTAATGCTCATGATGTCACCAGTCCATCTGTTCCGTTTGACCTTGAGTTATGTGAGTGATGTGTCTGCGGAGGTTAGTCTGCTGCTTCGCTCTCCCTTCACTATATCATCACTGTTGGCATGAGCAATGACCGTGAAAAGTGCAGGATGTCTCAGTTTGACATTATGTGAGGGTATGTGGCTCTTTGGCTCGTCAGATGTCATGATTTGGGTGTTAATATAATGTACTGTACTGTACAAATAATGGAAACACTTGAGTTTAAAAAAAAGAAAGAGACTGGTCGGCAGGTAGCGTAGTGGTTAAGAGTGTAGGGCCAGTAACCAGCAGGTAGCGTAGTGGTTAAGAGCGTTGGGCCAGTAACCAGCAGGTAGCGTAGTGGTTAAGAGTGTAGGGCCAGTAACCAGCAGGTAGCGTAGTGGTTAAGAGCGTTGGGCCAGTAACCAGCAGGTAGCGTAGTGGTTAAGAGCGTTGAGCCAGTAACCAGCAGGTAGCGTAGTGGTTAAGAGTGTAGGGCCAGTAACCAGCAGGTAGCGTAGTGGTTAAGAGCGTTGGGCCAGTAACCAGCAGGTAGCGTAGTGGTTAAGAGTGTAGGGCCAGTAACCAGCAGGTAGCGTAGTGGTTAAGAGCGTTGGGCCAGTAACCAGCAGGTAGCGTAGTGGTTAAGAGCGTTGGGCCAGTAACCAGCAGGTAGCGTAGTGGTTAAGAGCGTTGGGCCAGTAACCAGCAGGTAGCGTAGTGGTTAAGAGTGTTGGGCCAGTTACCAGCAGGTAGCGTAGTGGTTAAGAGCGTTGGGCCAGTAACCAGCAGGTAGCGTAGTGGTTAAGAGTGTTGGGCCAGTTACCAGCAGGTAGCGTAGTGGTTAAGAGCGTTGGGCCAGTAACCGAAAGGTCGCTGGTTTGAATCCCTGAGTCGACTCGGTGAAAAATCTGTCGATGTGCCCTTGAACAAAGAACTTAACCTTAATTGCTCCTGTAAGTCGCTCTGGATAAGAACATCTGCTAAATGACTAAAATGTAAATGAGGGATACAAAGTATACTGAAAGCAGGTGCTGCAACACAGGTATGGTTCCTGAGTTAAATTAAGCAATTATGATCACATGATGCTTAGGGTCATGTATAAAAATGCTGGGCAGCTTATCATTTTGGCTACCATTTCTATGCCACCATAGGAGGACACTTTCCCCCATCCACAGGGCACGAGGGGTCACTGAATGGTTTGACGAGCATGAAAACGCTGTTAACCATAAGCCGTGGCCGTCTCAGTCACCAGATCTCAACCCAGTCGAGCACTTGTGTGAGATTCTGGAGCGGCGCCTGAGACAGGGTTTTCCACCACCATCAACAAAAACACCAAGAGATGGAATTTCTCCTGGAAGAATGTTGTCGCAGCCCTCCAATAGAGTTCCAGACACTGGAAGAGTGTTGTCGCAGCCCTCCAATAGAGTTCCAGACACTGGAAGAATGTTGTCGCATCAATAGAGTTCCAGACACTGGAAGAATGTTGTCGCAGCCCTCCAGATAGAGTTCCAGACACTGGAAGAATGAGTTCCAGACACTGGAAGAATGCAGCCCTCCAATAGAGTTCCAGACACTGGACGAATGTTGTCCAATAGAGTTCCAGACACCAGCCCTCCAATAGAGTTCCAGACACTGGACGAATGTTGTCGCAGCCCTCCAATGGAGAGTTCCAGACACTGGAAGAATGTTGGAAGAATGTTGTCGCCCTCCAGACACTGGAGAGTTCCAGACACTGGAAGAATGTTGTCGCAGCCCTCCAATAGAGTTCCAGACACTGGAAGAATGTTGTCACAGCCCTCCAATAGAGTTCCAGACACTGGAAGAATGTTGTCGCAGAGTTCCACTGGACCAATGTTGTCCAGCCCTCCATAAAGTTCCAGACACTGGAAGAATGTTGTCGCAGCCCTCCAATAGAGTTCCAGACACTGGAAGAATGTTGTCGCAGCCCACTCCAATAGAGTTCCAGACACTGGAAGAATGTTGTCGCAGCCCTCCAATAGAGTTCCAGACACTGGAGTTCCAAGAATGTTGTCGCAGCCCTCCAATAGAGTTCCAGACACTGGACGAATTGTCGTCCAATAGAGTTCCAGACAGGAAGAATGTTGTCGCAGCCCTCCAATAGAGTTCCAGACACTGGAAGAATGTTGTCGCAGCCCTCCAATAGAGTTCCAGACACTGGAAGAATGTTGTCGCAGCCCTCCAATAGAGTTCCAGACACTGGAAGAATGTTGTCGCAGCCCTCCAATAGAGTTCCAGACACTGGAAGAATGTTGTCGCAGCCCTCCAATAGAGTTCCAGACACTGGAAGAATGTTGTCGCAGCCCTCCAATAGAGTTCCAGACACTGGAAGAATGTTGTCGCAGCCCTCCAATAGAGTTCCAGACACTGGACGAATGTTGTCGCAGCCCTCCAATAGAGTTCCAGACACTGACAGCTCCAATAGAGTTCCAGACACTGGACCAATGTTGTCGCAGCCCTCCAATAGAGTTCCAGACACTGGACGAATGTTGTCGCAGCCCTCCAATAGAGTTCCAGACACTGGACGAATGTTGTCGCAGCCCTCCAATAGAGTTCCAGACACTGGACGAATGTTGTCGCAGCCCTCCAATAGAGTTCCAGACACTGGACCAATGTTGTCGCAGCCCTCCAATAGAGTTCCAGACACTTGTAGAATCTCTGCCAAGATGCCTTGAAGCGGTTCCGGCGGCTCGTGGTGTCCCAACGCCCTATTAAGACACTTTATGTAGGTGATTTTTTATTTAGGTTGTTACCTGTATTTAAGCTTACATCTTTTGGTATTAATTGTTGATTTAAAACATACGTGAGAACATGTATGAAGTGTTATGCCCAAGGGTTTTGGAGGTGACTCATACTGTTTGCGTTTGAATTTGACTCACCCATGTTAACTCTCACCAGAAGCCCAAATGCATTAGCGTACTATCACAATACACAGAAGGGCATTACTCTACCCGAACATGAACCCACTGTCAAACCACTAATCCTGGCTCTGCCGCCTTTCCTTATCCCTCAGTAGGGAAACAGGTGGGACTCTCCTCTCAACCGAAAACACTGGCAGCCCATTCCTAGTTCTCTCCCCAGGAATTAGCGTGAGAGGATATGGTCGGCCGGCCCTGAGTTGAGTCTGCCTAGGGGCTGTGAGGAAATGGCCGGTTGCTAGAGAGAGAGAGAGAGAGAGAGAGAGAGAGAGAGAGAGAGAGAGAGAGAGAGAGAGAGAGAGAGAGAGAGAGAGAGAGAGAGAGAGAGAGAGAGAGAGAGAGAGAGAGAGAGAGAGAGAGAGAGAGAGAGAGAGAGAGAGAGAGAGAGAGAGAGAGAGAGAGAGAGAGAGAGAGAGAGAGAGAGAGAGAGAGAGAGAGAGAGAGAGAGAGAGAGAGAGAGAGAGAGAGAGAGAGAGAGAGAGAGAGAGAGAGAGAGAGAGAGAGAGAGAGAGAGAGAGAGAGAGAGAGAGAGAGAGAGAGAGAGAGAGAGAGAGAGAGAGAGAGAGAGAGAGAGAGAGAGAGAGAGAGAGAGAGAGAGAGAGAGAGAGAGAGAGAGAGAGAGAGAGAGAGAGAGAGAGAGAGAGAGAGAGAGAGAGAGAGAGAGAGAGAGAGAGAGAGAGAGAGAGAGAGAGAGAGAGAGAGAGAGAGAGAGAGAGAGAGAGAGAGAGAGAGAGAGAGAGAGAGAGAGAGAGAGAGAGAGAGAGAGAGGGGCCGGGAGTTCCAGACACTGGATGAATGTTGTCGCAGCCCTCAACAGAGTTCCAGACACTGACCAATGTTGTCGCAGCCTCCAATAGAGTTCCAGACACTGGACCAATGTTGTCGCAACCCTCAATAGAGTTCCAGACACTGGAAGAATGTTGTCGCAGCGCTCAATAGAGTTCCAGACACTGACCAATGTTGTCGCAGCCCTCCAATAGAGTTCCAGACACTGGAAGAATGTTGTCGCAGCCCTTCCAATAGAGTTCCAGACACTGGAGAATCTTATGCCAAGATGCCTTGAATAGAGTTCCTTGATTCAATGTCTTGCGAATGTAGAAAGAAACTATACACATTGTAGTGAACCATAAATCAGGCTACGTGGCAGTTCAGCTGTCAGAAGGAGAACATTGTGACAGGCCTTTGGTGACTCCTGAGGGTCCAAGTCTTCCACCTCTCTTTTAGAGTCCTGTGAAGTTAGAAATGTGACTTGTCATCTTGCTCTGTATTTTTCAGCGTGTGGATTGGGAGAGCTCTTTCGGCAGTTAGATTCTGTCCTTTCCAAAAATGTCCATGTTGCAACCCTAGAGTAGATAAATCAGTTTATAGATGAATCTTTGTGGTTGTAACCAAAAAGTCTTTACACTGAAATCCACACTGTTAATTCTCCAGTCGTGGACCGCATCCCCCCACCCCTCATTAGTGGCATGTGTGTTAGTTGCATGCTCATGTCATGGGGTAACATAACAAGCCACATGAGAAATGTGCTCCACCACACCACACATTACTATGGGTGATAATTGAGGGGCCAAAAGTAACATGCAGCCGTAGGACACGCGTAGTCGCCAAGTGTGGCGAGCATGTGTTGAAATGCACAAAATGGTTAGGTTGGGAATCTCTGTGTGGGAATATGATGTGGCTGTTTGCTGTGGAAAGGGGGACGCTGTAGTATGCTACAGGAGCTCTGTCCTTACGGACGTCCTCGAATCTGAGGGGGTACAAAATCAAGTGGCTGTCCTCAGGATTCAACCATAGGTTTCATCTCCGTGACATAATCACAATGGACGGCCCATTCAGGGTTTTTATTTCACCAGCTAATTTATAGGCCAGAGAAAGTCCCTCCACTGTGCACAGTATTTAAGATTGGAATCGATTTGTACTGTATGTAGAGAGGTGTATCATTTGCTACTCTGTATGTGTACCCTAATTTCCTCTCCCTACCTCATTCGCTGCACCACTTTCTCTCTTCTCTCCTCCCCTAGTTGGTGAAGCTATGCAGTGGGATGATCGAGGCAGGGAAGGCGTATGTCAGCGCCAACAAACTCTTTGTGAACGGGATCCGGGACCTGTCCCAACAATGCAAGAAGGATGAGATGATATCGGTGAGGTTCAGTTGGATCCAGAATGTCATATACCACAATGTCTAATGTAAGGTGTAATAAGTTGTCTTCTACGTGTTAGGCCTCATAACCTTGTTATACTGTATTATGCACTTATTCACTATTTACTGGATATTAATCATATACAACACAACACACCTAGACTTTCTGCAGGTAGCCTAGCGATTAAGAGAGCTGGGTCAATAACGGAAAAGTCGCTGGTACGAATCCCCGAGCCAACTAGGTAAAACAAATCTGCCGATGTGACCTTATGCAAGGCACTTAACCCTCATTTCTCCTGTAAGTCTCTCTGGATAAGAACATCTGCCAAATGACTCAAATATAAATGTAATAATATCTAAGTCCATCACGTAAAATGTATTCCTACAAAGCACAAACTAGCCTTTTTGTATGTGGTAAAACACGCTTGAATGTCTTGGGGCCGGGCTCTGCGTAGTGCTTAATCTTGGAAGTAGTGCTTTCCTGCTCTCTGACCGCGTGCCTGAGTAAGTCTGTGTGTGAACCTGATTACTCTACGAATGGATTAGTCAGTGTCAGTGGAAGGATCAGGCCTGGAGTGGAGGCTTACGACGGTAGGCGTACGTCTTGGTCAGGGTTCCAGGACCAGCGTCCTCCAGAACTTTCTCCATGTTTACGCCAGAAGTAGTAGACTCGTTGCCGCCAACATTAAGTGGTATTAAAGGCCTGCTAGTGCATGGCTCTCCAATTGGTTCACCCTCTTGTCTATTTCTGAGGATCTCGTTAAACGCTGCTCTTATTTGTATTTTCCATTGAAAACATGGAAAAGAGTTAGGCCTGCAATTATGTTTCCATTCTGTCTTAGTCTCGTACAATATGAGTGACAAAATCCATCAGTAAAATTGGAAAATGCTAACTTAATTTGACTATTTGTACAATAGAAATGAAATTATACTTTGCATGGCAGCATTAGCAAAGGGAACAGGATCCTTCTCTGTCTCTAATCTTGTTAAAATGCTGTAATACAATATACTGAAGCTATTGTGGCTTGTTTTCCTTGCAGGAGTGTCTGGAGAAGTGTGGGGAGAGCCTCCAGGAAATAGTCAACTACCACATGGTAAGTCTCTCCTCCTTCTCTCTCTCGCTCTTTCTCCTTCTCTCTCTCTCTCTCTTTCTCCTTCTCTCTCTCTCTCTCTTTTTCTCTCTCTCTCTCTTTCTCCTTCTCTCTCTCTCTCTCTGTCTCTCTTTTTCTCTCTCTTTCTCCTTATCTCTCCCTCTTTCTCTCTCTCACCTCCTCTCTCTCTCCTCCTCTCTCTCCCCCTCTCTCTCTCCTCCTCTCTCTCTCTCTCTCCCTCTCTCTTTCTCTCCCCATCTCTCCTTCTCTGTTCCCCAAACTCTACCCACATACTCCAATCCTGATACAGTACCGAAAGTCCATAGAGACCAGGTAGCACTGAGCACAACGATACAGTATCATAACATCTTGAAATGCTAAATGCAATGGTCTCTTATTCCCTTTGTCTGATCTGTCTTTAAATGATTCAACATGTAGTAACATTTCATTCACAAATCATTCAATGTCTCTTCTTCCTCATTGTTCTCAGTTATGTGATGGCTCTGTCCTTACTCTGTATGTGGTCGTGTAACTATCGCCATCTGCCAATCAGCACACTGCCACAGTAGATCAGAGGGCACGAGAGGGTTGGATACGGCATAGCAGCTGTCTTCGACTCCTTTAGTTGCTTTTGGAACGTGTACAGTCTGGAAAATGTGACAGTGGAGAGATGCAGCCAGATATTTGACGGGAACGCTATGACTGCGTAACATTTAATGAAAGCCGTTTCCCACAGGTTTTACAGTTGAAAAAACATGTTTCCTTTACTCGGAGAGGTTTTTGCAGACGTTATACCTGTTCAGTTGGCGACACGAGAAGCATCAAGGCAGAGTCACAAATCGCAATAACAACTTTGAATAGAAAAACCACTGCGTCGGCTGTATTTTCTTTGGACATGTGGAGGCTAAGGGAGCGTCTACACAGACGAGCACAGACTTAGCTCCTGCCTCGAACCAAAAGCCCTGTAATGTATTGCTGTGTTGTTTCACCACCTCCCTCCAAACTCAGACCCCCTGCTCTCTGTAGCTTCTTTGAAGTCCATTAGTCTAAAACCCTGGCGCATGTTTGATGTTTCTGTTAGAGGAGCGTGAGCTTCACATTCCTTCTGAGGCCAGGAAAAGGGCCACGATAGCAAATCACCATAGCCTTTTCTATCAGGAGACTATATCTAGGGAGAAAGAGCAGCGCTATAAATGGGATGTTGATGGGTGAGGTCACTGAGGCCGGGGTGAATGAAGAGTGTAGGAGCTACAGGGATGACCCCGTCTGACCCTGCTTTCATCATGCAGGCCTCGGTGCAATGTGATTCAGAGAAGCCAGCAAGACCTGAATTGGTCAGAGGATCAGTGAAGTGATGAGGAAAATTGATTCAGTTCATCACAGTGCTTGTCCAGGGCTACAGCAAAAACATGTTTACTGTTGGGGGGTACTCGAGGACTGGAGTTGGGAAACACTGGTTTACTGTAGGTACATCATTCATATCTTCACTCTTGGCCTTGTGTAACTAGTAAAGCCAGTGGTATTACTGTCTGTCTGGTAGATACGTGGGGGGTTGCTGCCCTTCACCTGAGAGAGAGTGTTCTCCCTCTTGTCTCCCCTCGCTCCATCCACTCTTAGTCTCTTCTCCACTCCCTGCTCTCCTCCCCTCTCAATCTCCCCTCTCTGCTCCCTCTAGCCCACATTAGCATTACTGCACTCTTAGAAAAAAGGGTTCCAAAATGGGCTCTTTGGCTGTCCCCATAGGAGAACCCTTTTTGGTTCAAAGTAAAAACCCTTTTAGGTTCCATCAATAAACAAAAAAAGAGTTCGAGCTGGAAGCAAATAGGGTTCTCCTATGGGGACAGCCAAATAATTGTTTTAGGTTCTGGAGAGCACATTTTCTTCTAAGATTGTGGGTCTCTGTCGTGCTTTGTGTTGCTTTGATGTCTTGAGTGAGGAGGAGCAGACCAAGGACACAGACAGGATTGATAGCGATACAGTATGTATGCCATGAAAGGAATCAGAGGGAATCTCTCTTTGGTCTCTAACATTATCTGACATGTGTAACTTTTTGACCAAATTCACATAGAAATGTGAGTTACAGAGCTGTCACTCTCATTAAAAGCAAGTTTAAGAGGCAGTAGATCTGTTCTAATACTGAACACAAATATAAATGCAACATGTGAAGTGTTGGTCACATGTTTCATGAGCTGAAATGAAAGATCCCTGAAATGTTCCATACGCACATAAAGCTTCTTTCTTTCAAATGATGTGCACAAATTTGTTTACATCCCTGTGATCATTTCTCCTTTGTCAAGATAATCTATCCAGTGATAGGTGTGGCATGTCAAGAAGCTGATTAAACAGCAGGATCATTACACAGGTGCACCTTGTGCTGGTGGCAATCAAAGGCCATTCTAAAATGTGCTGTTTTATCAGAAAACAATGTCTCTAGTGTTGAGGGAGCATGCAGTTGGCATGCGGACTGCAGGAATGTCCAACAGAGCTGTTGCCAGAGAATTGAATGTTAATTCATCTTATCATAAGCCACCTCCAACATCGTTTTAGAGAATTTGGCAGTACGTCCAACTGGCCTCACAACCACAGTACGTCTAACTGGCCTCACAACCACAGTACGTCTAACTGGCCTCACAACCACAGTACGTCCAACTGGCCTCACAACCACAGTACGTCCAACTGGCCTCACAACCACAGTACGTCTAACTGGCCTCACAACCACAGTACGTCTAACTGGCCTCACAACCACAGTACGTCCAACTGGCCTCACAACCACAGTGGGCCTCACAACCACAGTACGTCTAACTGGCCTCACAACCACAGTACGTGGCCTCACAACCACAGTAACTGGCCTCACAACCACAGTACGTCTAACTGGCCTCACAACCACAGTACGTCCAACTGGCCTCACAACCACAGTACGTCCAACTGGCCTCACAACCACAGTACGTCCAACTGGCCTCACAACCACAGTACGTCTAACTGGCCTCACAACCACAGTACGTCCAACTGGCCTCACAACCACAGTACGTCCAACTGGCCTCACAACCACAGTACGTCCAACTGGCCTCACAACCACAGTACGTCTAACTGGCCTCACAACCACAGTACGTCCAACTGGCCTCACAACCACAGTACGTCCAACTGGCCTCACAACCACAGTACGTCTAACTGGCCTCACAACCACAGTACGTCCAACTGGCAGTATGTCCAACTGGCCTCACAACCACAGTACGTCTAACTGGCCTCACAACCACAGTACGTCTAACTGGCCTCACAACCACAGTACGTCTAACTGGCCTCACAACCACAGTACGTCCAACTGGCCTCACAACCACAGTACGTCTAACTGGCCTCACAACCACAGTACGTCCAACTGGCAACTGGCCTCACAACCACAGTACGTCTAACTGGCCTCACAACCAACTGGCCTCACAACCACAGTACGTCTAACTGGCCTCACAACCACAGTACGTCCAACTGGCCTCACAACCACAGTACGTCCAACTGGCCTCACAACCATAGTACGTCCAACTGGCCTCACAACCACAGTACGTCTAACTGGCCTCACAACCACAGTACGTCCAACTGGCCTCACAACCACAGTACGTCCAACTGGCAGTATGTCCAACTGGCAGTATGTCCAACTGGCAGTATGTCCAACTGGCCTCACAACCACAGTACGTCTAACTGGCCTCACAACCACAGTACGTCCAACTGGCCTCACAACCACAGTACGTCCAAATGGCCTCACAAACACGTGTATCCACGCCAGCTCAGGACCTCCACGTCCGGCTTCTTCACCTGTGTGATTGTCTGACATCAGCCACCCAGACAGCTGATGAAACGGAGGAGTATTTCTGTCTGGAATAAAGCCCTTTTGTGAGAAAAAAAACTCATTCTGATTGGCTGGGCCTAACTGGCCTCCAACCAAGTGGGTGGGCCTATGCCACAGTCGTCTAACTGGCCTCACCCATGGCTGTGCCCCTGGCCTCACAGCCACAGTATGTCTAGATTGGCCTCAATTTATTTATTTCAACTGGCCTCACAACCACAATGAACTGTAGCTCAGTAAAATGGTAAAAACTGTTGCATTTATATTCTTGTTCAGTATATGTGCTCTATTTCTATGCTTCCTTGTTCTTAAGTTTTTGTTTTTTGCATCTTTTCAGTTTTGTACACCAGGTTCAAACAGCTGAAAATACTATATTTTTGGTTATTGAATATATATTTCACAGCGGTTTAGAAGGTACAATGATTCTTTGCTTGTTTTGTCACATAAACGGAAGTTAGGTGAACTATTAGAATTTTAGCATCCGGGACATTTCTGCATATAGCACCTTTCACATAATGATCTTTACACAGATCACCAGTCAAAGTAGCCATGTCCCCTTTCTGATCTGACGATAAGGGCTTTGCAGTTTTTATCAACTGAAGCACCATTGTAAAACTACTGTAGGTGTTCATCTTTTAGCTACATATTCAATCAATCCCTATACCAGTCTGCTGTTCCCACATGCTTCAAGAGGGCCACCATTGTTCCTGTTCCCAAGAAAGCTAAGGTAACTGAGCTAACAAATGATGCCCCGTAGCACTCACTTCCGTCATCATGAAGTGCTTTGAGAGACTGTCAAGGACCATATCACCTCCACCCTACCTGACACCCTAGACCCACTCCAATTTGCTTACCGCCCAAATAGGTCCACAGACGATGCAATCTCAACCACTGCACACTGCCCAACCCACCTGGACAAGAGGACCATGTGAGAATGCTGTTCATCGACTACAGCCCGGCATTCAACACCATAGTACCCTCCAAGCTCGTATCAAGCTCGAGACCCTGGGTTCGACCCCGCCCTGTGCAACTGGGTACTGGACTTCCTGACGGGCCGCCCCCAGTTGGTGAGGGTAGGCACAACATCTGCTCCTCAACACGGGGCCCCACTGGCACTCTGAGCCCTCTCCTGTACTCCCTGTTCACCCAGACTGCGTGGCCACGCACGCCCAACTCAATCATCAGTTTGCGGACAACACAACAGTGGTGGCTTGATTACCAACAACGAAGACAGCCTACAGGGAGGAGGTGAGGGCCCCGGAGTGTGGTGCTCAGGAAAATAACCTCACACTCAACGTTCAACAAAACTAAGGAGATGATTGTGGACTTCCCTGAAACAGCAGAGAACACCACATCACATCGATGGAACAGTAGTGGAAGGGTTAGCTAGTTTTAAGTTCCTCGGCATACACATCACAGACAAACTGAATTGGTCCACTAACACTGACAGCGTGATGAAGAAGGCGCAGCAGCGCCTATTCAACCTCAGGAGGCTGAAGAAATTCGGCTTGTCACCAAAAGCACTCACAAACTTCTACAGATGCACAATCGGGGAGAGACTGGCGGGCTGTACACCGCCTGGTAGAACTGGAGAGCCCTCAACCGTAAGGCTCTCCAGAGGGAGTGAGGACTGCACAACGATCACCGGGGCAAACTACCTGCCCTCCAGGACACCTACACCACCCGTTGTTACAGGAAGGCCATAAAGATCTGGGACATCAACCACCCGAACCACTGCCTGTTCACCCCGCTATCATGGAAGGCGAGGTCAGTACAGGTGCATCAAAGCTGGGGAGAGACTGAAAAAGAGCTTCATCTCAAGGCCATCAGACTGTTAAACAGCCACTAACAGTGTGAGTGGCTGCTGCCAACACACTGTCATTGACACTGACCCAACTCCAGCCATTTTAATAATGGGAATTGATGGGAATTATGTAAATATATCACTAGCCACTTTAAACAATGCTACCTTATATAATGTTACTTACCCTACATTATTCATCTCATATGCATATGTATATACTGTACTCTACATCATCGAGCATCCTTATGTAACACATGTATCACTAGCCACTTTAACTATGCCACTTTGTTTACTTTGTCTACAGACTCATCTCAGTATATACTGTACTCGATACCATCTACTGTATGCTGCTCTGTACCATCACTCATTCATATAGACTATGTACATATTCCTTATCCCCTGGGGGACACTGTGTATAAGACAGTAGTTTTGGAATTGTTAGTTAGATTACTTGTTGGTTATCACTGCATTGTCGGAACTAGAAGCACAAGCATTTCGCTACACTCGCATTTAACATCTGGAGAACTGTGTATGTGACAAATAAAATTTGATTTGATTTGATTTGATTACATCTTTTGTTTCTTATTGACAAAGGGGCTACATTTTGAAGTGGCCTTGAGTCTCCATTTGTCCATTCAGTAGTGTTGCAAGAGATTAATGAATAACAAATGATGAGGGGTACATCTGTAGTTTATGACATGCCCCTATGAAGTGCGTGTGCGTGTGTGTGTGTGTGTGTGTGTGTGTGTGCACGTGTGTGTGTGTCTGTGTGGAGCGGCATGGCAGCTGCCACTGTGGGCACTTCTCCAGACTACTAAAAGACCCATACAAATGGGACCATTGAGTGCCAACTGCCCCGGTCACAGCCAACCCCTAGTGCCCTCATAACCCATATTCATAACCCATATTCACAGTCATATGCATGTGGGTAGACAGACACATACACTTGAAGGAGGCACACATGTCTAAAGGGAGCGCCCTGGCACTCTTCTCTCTCCACTTCCTGCTAATTCAGTTACTATGCCAGACCAGGCCAGCCACCTCAACAGAACAAACAAGCTATGTTTGCTTGGAAGTAAGACACAAGCCAGCCAAGTATAGCTCCCTTCTGAGCTCAGAAACTAGGCCTGTTTGTTCTTCTCTGGGGGATTCACAATATATTTCCCTGTCTTCTAGAACAACACATCATCAAGGAAAACTGGGCCAATTGTTAAATAGTCACTGTTTCATTCAAGCGTGACAGTACATTTGAGTTTTTTATAAATTATTGATGTACTTTTGTCTCTCTTAACATCCATTATTTTAGAAATGGGGTAATGGTAGCGATGTGGGTGAGGAAAGGGAGAGACTGAGTGAGTGACTGGGGGAGAGACTAGGGGAGAGACTAGGGGAGAGACTAGGAGAGAGACTAGGGGAGAGACTGGGAAAGAGACTAGGAGAGAGACTAGGGGAGAGACTGGGAAAGAGACTAGGGGAGAGACTAGGGGAGAGACTGGGGGAGAGACTAGGGGAGAGACTAGGGGAGAGACTAGGGGAGAGACTAGGGGAGAGACTAGGGGAGAGACTAGGGGAGAGACTAGGGGAGAGACTGGGGGAGAGACTAGGGGAGAGACTAGGGGAGAGACTAGGGGAGAGAGAGACTAGGGGAGAGACTGGGGGAGAGACTAGGGGAGAGACTGGGGGAGAGACTAGGGGAGAGACTAGGGGAGAGACTAGGGGAAGAGACTGGGTGAGTGACTAGGGGAGAGACTGGGGGAGAGACTAGGGGAGAGACTGGGGGAGAGACTAGGGGAGAGACTAGGGGAGAGACTAGGGGAGAGCCTGGGTGAGAGACTAGGGAAGAGACTAGGGGAGAGACTGGGGGAGAGACTAGGGGAGAGACTAGGGGAGAGACTGGGGGAGAGACTAGGGGAGAGACTGGGGGAGTGACTAGGGGAGAGACTGGGGGAGAGACTGGGGGAGAGACTGGGGGAGAGACTGGGGGAGAGACTTGGGGAGAGACTAGGAGGGAGACTAGGGGAGAGACTGGGGGAGAGACTAGGGGAGAGACTGGGGGAGAGCCTGGGGAGAGACTGGGTGAGAGACTGGGGGAGAGACTAGGGGAGAGACTGGGGGAGAGACTAGGGGAGAGACTAGGAGGGAGACTAGGGAGAGACTGGGGAGAGACTAGGGGAGAGACTAGGGAGAGACTGGGGAGAGACTAGGGAGAGCCTGGGTGAGAGACTAGGGGAGAGACTAGGGGAGAGACTGGGGGAGAGAGTACGGGAGAGACTGGGGGGAGACTAACGGAGAGACTAGGGGAGAGACTAGGGGAGAGACTGGGGGGAGAGACTAGGGGAGAGACTGGGGGAGAGACTACGGGAGAGCCTGG
Organism: Oncorhynchus keta; assembly: GCF_023373465.1. Classification (NCBI taxonomy): domain Eukaryota; kingdom Metazoa; phylum Chordata; class Actinopteri; order Salmoniformes; family Salmonidae; genus Oncorhynchus; species Oncorhynchus keta. Next base: position 39,347,217 of record NC_068447.1, read on the forward strand.
GGAGAGACTAGGGGGGAGACTAGGAGGGAGACTAACGGAGAGACTAGGGGAGAGACTAGGGGAGAGACTGGGGGAGAGACTAGGGGAGACTAACGGAGAGACTAGGGGAGAGACTAGGGGGGAGACTAACGGAGAGATTAGGGGAGAGCCTGGGTGAGAGACTGGGGGATGTGGGGGCTTATTGCCAAGTCTTAATGTAATAAAACAGTTACTGAACACTATTTATTTACATACAATCCCTGGATTATCAGCGGGGGTTACAGCAACGTGACCATCCAGAGCTTTGGGGCTGGAAGCTGTAGACAAAGCATGAGGATGGGATGGGCAGGATTCCCATTCCAATCCCAGTTAGGATCAGCCAGTAGGGATTCTCTGGATACTGGTCCAGGGGAGTGGGATTGGATTGGACTGGATTCTCTACATTAGTAGAATTCTGAAGTGGGATGCCAAAGTTCTGGTTTCTTGGCCATGCTAACTGATTGAGAGGACAGAGTGGGTATCTAGCATTCCACTAAGAGCATTCCAGTAACCCTTCCATGCAGAGAGTTAGTGCTTAAGGTTAGCCTATAGATGGTGGTGAAGAGGCCAATGGACCGCAGACCGTTGGGGATAGAAGAGGGACGCCGGATAGGCCCACGTTCAACAAATCTGATCGAACCAAGTGGATATTTGTGGGTTACATTGTGGGTTACTAAAGTCAGCAGTTGATATATTTGGCTGTTTTCACTGGATAACATTTAGAAGTTGTTCTTTATCCGGTTTAGAATAATTGACTGCTAAATGCTAACTCCCATTCGTATAAGCTGGTAGCATAGCTAGCATAGAGAAATCTGTGGCGGTAGTCAAAGTCTTTTTTAACTGTAATGCAGTGGATTGGTGATGATGACATGAACATGTGTTGGGGTTGACATCCATACAGCATTATACTCTGATTTTAACCTCAACAGAGTGTGAAATACACATGTAAACAGCCTAAATGTAAGCTAATGTTGCCTGTGGGGCAATGAGGAGATTCGGGATCTTTTCCCCACGGCATCATTCCCCCACTCGTTTCCATGGCATTTTATATCATTTTGTTTGAGTACCATTGACCTCTTTACCACATCTATACAGCATTTCACTACAAAATAGATAAAGCCATCTACCATAAGTACAGTAGGGATCGGATTGCTTGGTGCTGAGTGGATTGGTGATATCTAATCTTTTGATTGCATCAAATATCCCCCTGTCCCAACATGTGCAGTTGTGATTCCACCCTCATTCTGGAGGTCTACTCTCAGGACATAGAGGATATGTGTTTCACATTTCCCTGTTCTTCTAGTTTATAGAAACTATCCACAACCCCTTGTTTCTGTCTTTGGAGATGGATCGGTGGATCAGTGAACCAGCAGGCAGTCACTCTCTCTCTCTCTCTCTCTCTCTCTCTCTCTCTCTCTCTCTCTCTCTCTCTCTCTCTCTCTCTCTCTGTCTCTGCAAACAGGGAGCACCTGTGGCATCGTGTCCTAATTAAGGCAATGTATCTCCAGCCGCTCTGCCTCCACACACACACAGGCTACTGTCACCACAAAGCAGCTCAGGAATGTCACAGGCTGCACAAAACACAAACCGCCGGGCCGGGCTGGACTGGGTTGGACTGGGCTGGGCTGGGCTGGGCTGGGCTGGGCTGGGCTGGGCTGGGCTGGACTGGGCTGGACTGGACTGGACTGGGCTGGACTGGACTGAACTGGGCTGGGCTGGGCTGGGCTGGGCTGGACTGAACTGTACTGGGCCCAGGAAACCCCTCAGCACTTTTCTGTCTCCATAACACACACATGGAGCTGTAGGGATGTTAACTACAAACCTATGTAGAACACGTTATCCACCTCAAACCTCCTCCATTTAAATCTCTGTAGAACACGTTATCCACCTCAAACCTCCCCCAACTACACACCAACATGTCAGACGTACGCCCCATCAGAGTGTCCAATCTGACACGCCCACCTTACTTACACAGTGGTGTTTGTTGCCAGGCCCTGTTGATTGCATTTTTGCTTGTCCGTGTGTCTGAAATGTCACACAAGATTTTCAATTACCACTTGTTGTGTTGTGGCTTATGAACTTGGATCGGGCAAAGCAAATCAATCGACCGCACACAGCGAGAGGCGAAGAGACCGAGAGAAAGAGAGCGAAAGACGTTGCTGTTTAGTGTGTTTTCCTCTCTGCTTTGCCAAGCTCTGCTGATTTACAGTGACAAAGGGAGGTCGGCGTCCGTCTCCTAGCCCGACGCTTCATTTGAGAAGCGATCCCACAAACCTTTAGAAGGGCCAGAAGCATCAAAGGCAGTATATTTACTGGAGGCAGAGAGGTGTAACCTTCGGATTAGCATATTTATGGCTGGTTGAATGGGGCAGACTCTCGTTGTTAATCAAGAGGGACGCTGGGTCCTGTTATGGGGGGAGAAATACAACGCTTCCATAAGGAAAGACTGTTCTGGTGCCCTTCTCTCTCTTATTCTCTCTCTCTCTCTTATTCTCTCTCTCTCTCTTATTTCCTCTCTCGCTCTCTCTCTTATTCTCTCTCTCTCTTATTCTCTCTCTCTCTCTCTCTCTCTCTCTCTCTCTCTCTCTCTCTCTCTCTCTCTCTCTCTCTCTGTCTCTCTCTCTCTCTCTCTGTCTCCCTCTCTCTCTGTCTCTCTCTCTCTCTGTCTCTCTCTGTCTCTATCTCTCTGTCTCTCTCTCTGTCTCTATCTCTCTCTGTCTCCCTCTCTCTGTCTCTCTCTCTCTCTGTCTCCCTCTCTCTGTCTCTCTCTCTCTCTGTCTCTCTCTCTGTGTCTCTCTCTCTGGCTCTCTGTCTCTCTCTGTCTCTCTCTCTGTTTCCCTCTCTCTGTCTCTGTCTCTCTCTGTCTCCCTCTCTCTCTGTCTCTGTCTCTCTCTCTCTCTCTCTCTCTCTCTCTCTCTCTCTCTCTCTCTCTCTGTTTCCCTCTCTGTCTCTGTCTCTCTCTGTCTCCCTCTCTCTCTGTCTCTGTCTCTCTCTCTCTGTCTCTCTCCCTGTCTCCCTCTCTCTCTGTCTCTCTTTCTGTGTGTGTCTCTCTCTCTCTGTCTCTGCTGCGGGAACAGGGATAGGGAGAGATTGAAACAGATATAGAAACCTGGGCAGGACATTCATTTTAATTACATTGATTCTACCCAGTAGAGTGAGAGGTAAGTCCATCCATTTACAAAGAGCAACCTCCACCTTTTGCAACAAACTGGCCAGATTGAGTTTATAGAGGTTGTTCAGATTACCATCCACCATTATGCCCAAATATGTGAAGCCCATAGGCGACCATCTAAAAGGAAACTTGTGCTTGATGGTATGATGGTCAAAGACAGACAACGGTAAGATTTCGCTTTTATCAAGATTGACCTTATATCCAGAGAAAGAACTATAACACTGTAGTAGGATCTGCAAGTGAGAGAGGGAGTGTTCTGGGTTTGTTAGGAATAAGACAAGGTCGTCCGCAAAGAGTGATAATTTATGGGTATGGGGGCCCACCTCAAAGCCATGTATGTCAGGGCACGTTCTAATAGCCTCAGCCAACGGTTCGATGGCGAGGGCAAAGAGGTGGGGGCTAATTGGGCAACCTTGTCTGTTCCCCCTATAAAGAGGGAAAGAGGAGGAAGTAATCCCATTGGTAGCTATCCTAGCTTTAGGAGATTTGTAGAGTGATTTTATCAAATTTACAAACACGTTACCTAAACCGAACTTTTCCAAGACGCGAAAGAGGTATGGCCATTCAACCCTATCAAAGGCCTTTTCAGCGTTGAGGGAGACTGCGACACCAGGTATTTTGTTTTTGTTAGCAAGGTGAATTATATCAAAGAACCTTCTGAGATTATTGGAGGACAATCTATTAATTATGAAGCCAGTCTGATCTGGGTTGACCAACAGGGGAAGACATGACTCCAGTCTCTTAGATAGCATCTTGGTACCAGTTTACACTCTGTGTTAAGGAGAGAGATTGGTCTATAGGAGGCGCACTTTAGCGGGTTTTTACAGTAATCACTGCTTGAGAGAAGGACTCTGGAAAGCAGTTGTCTTCTCTGGCTTTTTTAAGTACCTCCATAAGGTAGGGGACCAACAGCTCCCTAAATTCTTTATAGAACTCTGGAGGGAAGCCATCCTCCCCAGGAGATTTTTTAGAAGGTAAGGATTTAATGGCCTCCAACAATTCAGGGACTGAGAAGTGTTCACTCAGGCGCTCGCTGTCTTCCCCTGACAGGCATGGGAGGTTGAGAGAGGAGAGAAAGGAGTCTATCTCTGATAGATCATCGCTTGATTGGGAAGTGTAGAGGTCTTCATAGTATTTCTTAAAAGTATTATTAATTTCAGTAGGGTCGAAAGATATCTCTTTAGTGAGAGTTTCTATGGCATTAATTGTCCTCTTACTTTCCTCTGCTTTCAGTTGCCATGCCAATACTTTGTGAGCTTTCTCTCCAAGCTCATAATAACGCTGTTTTGATTTAGTGATGGCCCTCTCAGCTTGATATGTGTTCAGAATATTATATTTAAGTTTTTTATTTACCAAAAGCCTGTATAGATCTTTAGTCGGGCCTCTTTGGTAGGTTTTCTCTAGCTCTGAGATTTCAGATTCAAGAGCACTCAGTTCCGCACCGTGTTTTTTCTTCAGCCCTTTAGTATAGGAAATAATCTGTCCCCTCAGGTAGGCCTTCAATGTGTCCCAAAGAATGAAGCTGTCAGGAGCAGAGGGTTTGTTTGTCTAAGTAAAAATATTGATCTGCTCTTTGATGAATGCACAAAATTCAGGTTGCTTTAGAAGTGTAGAATTTAGTCTCCATCTATATGCTCCATTTACCTTGGTAGGAATGGAGATTGATAATACCAGAGGAGAATGGTCACTAAGCAATCTGGGGAGATACTCGACATCTAACACTCTATGAAACAGTTGTGTCGAAAGTAAAAAGTTATCTATGCGTGTGTGTGTCTTGTGTGGGTGTGAATAAAAAGAGTAGTCCCTATCCTGTGGGTGCAACTGTCTCCAGATGTCTAGTAAATTGAGATCTTTCATGAATGACATGGTGAGCTTGCCGGCTTTGGTAAGAAGTGAGGGTTTATCAGAAGACCTATCAAGAACTGTATCTAAACAAAAATTAAAATCTCCTCCAACCAGTAGCCATCCTGGTGGTGCTTGAGCAACCTGAAGGAAGACATTCTGAATAAACATATGGTCATCGAAGTTAGGAGCATAAATATTCAATAGGGTCCAAGACTCTGAAAACATATGCCCCTGCACCAAAACCAACCTGCCAGAGGGATCAGAGATGGTGTTGTTGACGCAGAAGGGGATGTGTCTACTTATCAAAATTGCAGTTCCTCTTGCTTTGGAGTTAAAAGAGGATGCAAAAACTTGTCCTACCCATTCCCTCTTAAATGTCTTGTGTTCAATGGCTGTAAGATGTGTTTCTTGTAAAAACACAATGTCAGCCTTTAATTTCTTACGGTATGTATAGACTCTTTTCCTTTTAATCGGGCTGTTAAGACCTTTTACGTTGAATGTGACATATTTTAGAGGATTAAGCATAGGTTGGGTTTCAAATATGTAACTGAATAGAAATCTATCATGCGGATAATTAGGAAATGTTTCAACTTTGGTTTGAGCACAAAAGTGACCTGTGTGTCTCTTTAGGAAGTAAACAATAAACATTAAAAAAAG